>NC_047678.1:46225852-46525852 GCF_011762505.2 Arvicanthis niloticus
GGCTCAAGATGGCTGCAAAGCTGATAGCCGCTTTCTGCTAAAAGTCGGCTCCCAACAACCAGCATAGTATTTTGCAAAAAAAAAACCAAAAAAACAAAAAAAACCTACCCTACCACTAAACTTTATTCCCAGAAATAACCATGGTGGACAGCCAGTTGCTGTAAGGGCACATTGTAAGTGCTTTAGACTTCAGAACAAAAGAAAAATACATAAAAAGAGAAAGTGGTGGGGGTGATCCTGGGATGAGAGCCGCATTGGCAGGGGGTTGGGTGGGAGTGGGGCTCGCTGTCCATTCTCACTGGAAGTACAGTGATCAGGGATTATGGGGGGCGGGGAGTGGCAGGGGCGGGTCTTGCTGTCTGCTCTCACTCTTAGGCAGAAAGCACAGTGGTCAGGAAAAACCTCCCAACCTAGGGAGGGTGACTGCTGAAAGCACTCATTTCTCTGTGGCATCAATCGGAAGACCGGCTCTCACTAATGATACCCATTTAGTGAAAAAGACAAACAAGGCCTTGGGAGGTCGCCCTCAGCATCGACAGCGGACAAGAGAGTATAGCTGATAAAGGTCCAAGCAGAATTAAGGAGGCTTAGATTTGTTGATGTTTGCTAAACAGTTGCAGGTGTAGCTAAGCGAAACTGCCATTCCCGGTACCTGAATAAATAAACAAATACATAAAACTGGCTTGTTCTCCCGTTCAACTCGCTTCCGAGTTAGCATGCTCAGGTCAGCGTTGTGCACCAACTACATGTCAGTTTCCTGGATTCCACCGGGTAATGTTGAGCACTGCAGACTCTGAATGCCACTATCCCCGCTACGCTCCCACATAACCCACAGACCATGGAATTAGTCGAGCTTTCTTTCCTTCGTCCAATCGGTAAGTATTCATAACTGCCTGCAACTCAAGTTCCAAGGTGAGCGAGTAAGAAACAATCCTCTTCAACAAACCTGTGTTGGAGGCAGGGGAGAAGGTTGATTACTTACAGCGCTTGCCATGTAAGTGTGAAGACTGGGGTTCTAATCCCCAGAGTCCACATGAATGTCTACAAGGTGTGGCAGTCCTCCTGTAACCACAGCTTTGCGGGGTTGGAGTGAAAACGGCTCCCATCCACACAGGGCGTGGCGCTATTAGGGGGTGTGGCCTTGTTGTCGGAAGTGTGCTACTGTGTGGGCGGGCTTTGAGATTTCAGATGCTCAAGCCAGGCGCAGTGCCATACGCTTCCTTCTGCCTGCTGATCTGGTTGTAGAGCTCTCAGCTCCTTCTCCAGCACCATGTCTGCCTGAAACCACCCTGCTTCCTGTCATGATAATGAACTAAACCCCTGAACCTGTAAGCCAACCCCAATTAATTGTTTTTCTTTATAACGGTGTCTCCTCATAGCCATAGAGACACTACTAATACAACAGCTTTAAGGAGGTGGAAACAGAACAAGACCAACTTCTCAAGAAACCACAGGTCTGATGGTTACACACCTGCTGCAGCTGCAGAGGATCTGGGTTTGGTGCCCAGCACCCACATCAGGTGGCTTATAACTGCCTGCAACACAAGTTCCAGGGTGTCTGATGTTCTTTGACCTCCACGGGCACCTGCATACAGTGTATATAACCTTGCAGACTCACACATATATACATAAATAACATTTTTTTTAAAAAAATTACTCTTTTATAAAAGAATACTAGCCATATTGGTGGGCTCTAGGTTTAATTTTGGGACCCTGCCTCAATGAATAAAGAGAAAGAATGATCAATAATAATTCCCAACATCCTTGGGATCCTTGGGGTTGTATACATAAACACATTCACCCCATGTGTTCACATGCATACATACATACATACATACATACAAACAAAGGGAAAAGAAAACAAAAGAAATAATCCGTCTGTTGATAGACAAGATAGATATGACATTAGGGGTAATGACCACACACACTTGCATGGGCTTATGTGTACGCAGTATGTGGGAGCCTTTGGAGGAATCAGGTCCTCTGAAACTAGAGGCACTTGTGAGCCACCATGTGGACGCTGGGAACCAAACCCTGGTCCTCTGCAAGAGCAGTAAGCGCTCTTAACTGCTGGGCCATGACTCCAGCCCTGCTTTATCTGTTTAAATCCCCACTAGCAAATGGAACAGTTCTTTCAGGACTGATCCATCTGAACCATGTTCTGAACTCCCTGTTCTAATACTCCTTCTGTTTCTCTCAAGAACCCCGGCACGCCACTGTGACCCCAAACAGCCCTTTAGAGAGTACGACCTCAGAATAGTTGAGAAATTAAACACTTTGTTTTTATGTTTTGAAAAGTTAGGGGGAGACAGGAGAGTGTAATAATAAACCAGAGTGCTTTCTTCTTTGACTCTCCGTGGTGCCTGAATATGAAATTATGTTCTCACCTTCTATTTTCCATTGGTCCTTAGCAATTAGAGACTTTTATGTGCCTACAGTAAATGCTTTGTTGACCTGGTGTTCTTACCAGGCAAAGTGTCCTGAGAAGCCAGTGGCGCCTGTTCACCCCAGACACTGAAGGAGACACAGTGCCCCACTGCTGCATATATTTTCCTGAGAAGTTTAAAGCGTGGTAGAATGAACTGTCTCCGAGTAATTTATTTGTAATCTGATTCAATCTGAGAAAACCAGCCAAGGAAAACCCATGCAAATATCCAGCTCCACCAAGAACCAAGTAAACAAGCCCGTCTCAAGTAACTGAGTTGATTTCTTGTACATGTTTCTTTGAGATGAGGACTTAGTATGAAGCCCAGGATGGTCTTGAACCTACCACCCTGCCTCAGCTTTCTGAGTGCTGCAATCACAGTTGGGTGCCACCGCACCTAAGTATTTTATTTCTCTTTCGTGCTTCTCTCTCTCTCTCTCTCTCTCTCTCTCTCTCTCTCTCTAAAATAATATAAATACCAAAAGCTCTCAAAATGAACCAGGCAGTAAGAACGCAGGAGGTCTCTGACTACAGACGTGATGTTACATATAACTCTGTCCTGATTTCTGATTTTACTGTTTGCACTGACCTGTAAGGATGGCTCAGCCTTTAAAAAGACAAGCACTAAACAAACATCCTACTACTTTTACTGCACTTCAGTTCTCTTAGAATGACCATATAATTTATTCTCAAAACCCAGGCACCTTTAAAGATCAAAAGAGATACTAAAGTTAATTAGTAGTATTAGCTGATGGGCGACAGGAGTGGCCTGGAACTCACACAGGCAAGTCGGGTCTTTGGTTATCCTATCTGTCTTATGATAAGGGAGAAAAACAGAGCGGCGTTGCCCGCAGCCTTTCAGTGACCCCAAGGCCCCCCACCCTTCCAACCCACTTCACAGTGGTAAGGAGCAAATCCAGAGCCATGCTGATCTGGGTAGGAGCTTGCCACTGAGCTGTTCCCTTCATGGAGGGTTTTAACAGTGGCAACCTCCACTTTCCTCAGTTCGAGAGCTACTCAGTCTCGCCTGGCTGGTGTACATCCTTCTCTTCCCGGGTACTTAAGGGCCATGTCTAATTTACTAAAAGTGTGGGTGCTTGCATGGTGGCATGTGCCTGTAATCCCAGGGTTCAGGTGGTAAAGGCAAAAAGATTGAAAACTCAAGATTCCCATGGGAGCTGGAGCAGCGACTCAGGGGTTTGGGCCTCTCTCTGTCCATCCAGAATCCTCACCTAGCAAGTAGCTTACACCTGACTGTAACTGGAGCCCCAGGGCATCTGGCACCCTTTTCTGGCTTCTTTGAACTCTCAAACACATATGGCATATAGTCCTCAGACACAAACATATACCTTGGAAGTATAAATAAAATAATTTATACTTTCAATTTTTTTTCTTTCAAAAGATTTATTCTTTCAAAAAAAAATTTTTTTTTTTCCAGTGAGAGACCAGATCTTGGGTTCAGACTCCATCCTAGAGAACTTAAACTAGGTTGAACTCTAACAGAATGGTACCTAGCTGCGGAGGCTCTGCCTAGATCAGCCACCATGTTCCGTGGCCAGAGGCCACATGTGCGCCACTGCTCAGCTCCAGCCATCTGCCCAGGCAGTCAGAGATACCAGCCCTGCCCCCCCCATGAGATGCCAGTGTGGGAGATGGCTCTGCCAATCTTCCACACTGTCTCCGCAAGGCTGGCATTGCCCAGACCACCCCGCCATCCATGCAGGCCCGGTAGGAAAATGAGACTCTAATGCTTAAATATTAATCAAAGGCTTTATATGTTTGGTAATGCTCAATAACAATATGCCCACACAATTAGAGTTGTTTCCCAATTAACTAACCTAAATATAAGTTGTTACCCACAACGGTTCTCCACACCTGTGTGGCTCCTCATCCTCCTACATCTCTGTTTCCAGTTCCTCCTCTTCCTTTTCCTCTTCCTCTCCTTACTCCTCCCACCTTAGCTCCTCCTACACCTAGCACCAGTTTCCAGGTTACTCCCTCAATAAACCTGCACCTCCAGGTTACAAGCCTGCCCCTGACACTTCACTTCCTAACAACCACCAACAGATCAACAGAATTTAAGTTCATGGTTTAGCTCCTAGCACCAGCCAATTATGTTAAAGGCCATAATGCCCCCCCCCATCATATGTGTGCCAGACTAGAAACCCCCCCTTCTTGCCTCTATAAATACCTGCTTAAAATTGAACTGGAGGGCTGCTCCTTCTTGTTCTTCTGTATCAACCCAAGCTCTGTGGCCCAAGCTTGGGCTTGTGAATAAACACCCTAATGTGGTTACATCAAAGTCAACCCCTGCTTGGTCTTTTGGGGTTCTCAAGTGCTCCCTGGTATAGCACCAGATAGGGTTTCTTTGTGCAGCCCTGGCTATCCCAGAACTCACTCTGTAGACCAGGCTGGCCTCAGAACTCATAGAGACCTGCCTGCCTCTGCCTCCCCAGTGCTGGAACTAAATGTGTGGGTCACCACCACCCTGCTCAGAAACGTTTTACAGGCCAGCATGAACAACATAGCAAGATCCTGTCTCAAAACAAACAGAAACAAAACGCACACACCCATGGCCTCTGGCTATCAATAGGAGAGTTTGCCAAGCATGGGCAAGGCCCTGAGTTTAACCCACAGCACCACAGTGAAATTAAAAAATACCCTTTGACATTATTACACCTGTAAGGTCCCATTCAGTGTTTCTTCTGTGTCCATTCGGGATGTTATGGATGATTCAAACAAGACCAAACAGAAAAGCAGATAGCTCGGCTTTGCCCCACTACAGTCCATCCTAATCAACGGTCCACTTTTCTCAGTGCCTCTGTCTCTGTTTCTCCAACAGAATCCTTGAAGGTTGGGTTTTTTACTATTTTACCTTGTGGCTATCGGACAACATTAATCAAGGGAGGAAGGAACTAGGTCTGCATTTTCCCTAGTGTCCTGTTGCCTAGTGCAACATCCAACACACAAAACTTCCTTCGTGTTGCATCTAAACAAATCCTCTCAAGGTGGGTGGGGCACCAATAGAACCCAGGCCTCCTGCATTCCAGGCAAGTGCCCTACCACCGAGCTGCATCCCTAGCCCTCAGCAAATCTTTCCCAGTCACAAACTCTGTTACATTTTCCTTTTCCTTCACTTTCACTGGAGTGTAACTACTCACTGCTTACAGATTCTTTACTTGTAGACTTCACTACTCAGTAAAGTTTATGGATACAGCATCCTAGGTCCTCTGGGGTGAGGCATGTGCAGGGTATGTGTGTAGTGATGGGAGTCTGTAAGTGTTCTCAGCTGGGCTCCGACCGGCATCCTGCACAGATCGAGTAAATGCTCTCTCTGGTAAATTTGGAGTCACTTTTTTTTTTTTTTTTTTTTTTTTTTTTTTTTTTGCGCTTTTGTGCATTTTTGGCATAAAAATTGGACTTTGGAAACAAAATGAAATGTTGCAGGACATTTGATCACACTGGGAATCCCAAGATTGTGTTATTTACTGGAAAAACTTGGTTTTAGTTGTGGTGTGGCTCAGCCAAGGGCCCTCCACCTGAATATTGTATACGGGATTAAATAAAGTCAATCGTAGGTCAAGAGGTGGCTCAAGCCCTGGACCGCCCACCCCAGCAAGGACACTGAGAGCAAGAGAGAGGCCCTCGGTTGCTGAGGAGTCCCTGTCCCCACACTGAGCATCTCCCTCACAATTGCCATCCCAGACCCCATAATAACAGAAGGGGCATAGGGAGCCCTCCCTACCCTCTTAAATACCATCAATAAACGTTTGCCGCAACTCCTCCCCCCCAAAAAAATCAGAGCACAGCAGCACATGCCTCTAATCCCATCACCAGGGAAGCAGAGATACGGAAATCCTTGGGACTCACTGGCCAGCCAGTCTAGCTGACTCATTGAGCTTCAGATTCACTGAGATAACCTGCCTCAAAAAATATATAGACTACTGGGTATGGTGGCACATGCCTTTAAACCCAGCACTTGGGAGGCAGAGGCAGGCAAATCTGTGAGTTCAAGGCCAGCCTGGTCTACATAATGAGTACATGGGGTTATAATGAGACCCTGTATCAAATAAATAAATAAATAAATAAATAAGATGGAGAATGATTGAGAAAAGACATGTGATATTGACCTCTGGCCAACACACATACATGTGCACACACATGAATACGAAGAGAAAGAGGGACGGAGAGACAGAGAGAGACACAGAGAAAGAGAGAGACAGAGACACAGAGACTGAGACAGAGAACTCGTCTCTTGACTTTTCCCCCACTACTCCCCACGGAAGGCTCAGCTTATGGAGACTATCCCTACATTCAAAGGGATTTATTTTCTGAGTGATTTAATGAGCTATTTGGAAGGATTAATAACTCTTCATAAATAAACTATGAACACTGGACTATTCAATAGTAAATACCTTTTTTCCACAAAATGGAAATTAGTTACTAATTTCATGGCCTTTTCCCCATGTTTATTTTGCCTAAGAAAACTAACTGTGCCATATGTTACATGTGAGATTCCATTCCATTTTCCTTCGGTTCTGTGGTTGGGTGTTTGAGATGTGGAAATGCAGCCCACGCAGGCTTCAGTCTCTCCATATTCCTACTTCTGCCTCCTGGGTTCTGGCCGTGCGCATGCGCCAGCCCTCTCAACACATTTTGGTTTTAAACAAATCTTTTCTATTGTAAGAAATAAGTGATCAAAATAGCCCTTTCCCCGCTTCCCTTCACCCTCTCACTCCAGCCCCTCTTGCTCTGGCCCAAAGGTTATTTATTTTATTTATTTATTTATTTATTTATTTAATGTAAGTCCACTGTAGCTGTCTTCAGACACCCCATAAGAGGGCATCGGATCCCATTACAGATGCTTGTGAGCCACCATGTGGTTGCTGGGATTTGAACTCAGGACCTCCAGAAGAGCAGTCAGTGCTCTTAACTGCTGAGCCATCTCTCCAGCCCTTTTGAGTCGTTTCTAAGAGCTTGGGCAGTAACATCATTATACACATGAGCCAAATCAGAGTATGCTGTGGTCATCACTATGTATAGAATGGCCTTGACTGTTCTGGAATCAATAAAATGTTCTAAGTAGAAACACTGTGCTTAATGACTATAGTATAAACCATTACACTATAGCAGTGTCTTGTCACTGCTCAGAATAGTATGCCATATTCTTGTGCAAATTAACTCCCTCTAGGATTTCACACTGTGTGATGCTAAACAGTGTATTTACCAAGGAAGTTGCCAGCTACCCAGAATTGGCAAATACTGAACACTTGTGCCCAGAAGACACGGTAGGATTAGGTTCCTACAAGTCTCCAGGCACAATGCTTTGTCAGTCAATCAACCATTATACATACATATATCACTTTGTGTTTTTATTTCGTGAATTCCAAATGCTTTCTCCTCTTTTCAGCTTCCTACCGCTTGAATCCCCCAGGTGTGTCAGTGTAAATTACATGAGGGCGCACACTCCTGACATATCTATCGAAGTTTCTTCTTTGCTCTGTAATCTTCAAGGACTTTGTCTTTCCATCATTAGACGAGCAGAGCAAAGAAACAGAAAGGACATCTTAAAGGAGACCAAGAAATCAGGCAAAAAAAAAATACTGAATTCCAGAAAGTATAGGATCAGATCAGGGAGCCCAAGAGCTTAACCACATCCTATATGTAAATCAACTCATTGTATTAAATGCTCCAGACTCTGGTGACTAAGATGGGAGATGTACCAGCCTGTTGCTGCTTCATTAATCTTCTTCCACCTCCCCCTCTCAGGACAGAGTGTCTGGGTTTACTGGGGAGGTCTGGCAGGCTCTCTGCTCCAATAAAAGTGCTCCCGAACACCACCTGATGAGTGCCTTCTTTCACTTTATTAAAAAAAAAAAAAAAACAATGCAAAAATGCTTTATTTAACAGTTGTAGGTCACCCCCTGGGCTAGGTGATGGATATCTAGGGTACAGCAGCAAGGCAAGCCCAGTGTCCAAGCCTGTATCTCTAACTCCAATAGGGTGAGCACATCACCCTCTCCACTAAGGTCTTGGACATTTCAGATGATAGAGTTGTGGGGAGCCGACAGAAGGTGGCTATCATCCTTGCAACCATCTTGAGCCATATACCCTGACAAGAGACTTGTTTACAACAGCCTACAACAGCTGAGCACACTCTGATAACATCTTGTTTTAGATACCCAGGATTTTCCCTTGGGTGTGTGAGACTTAAAGGCGTGACTTAAAGGTGTGGCTTAAGAAGTGAGACTTAAGAATGGTATAAAAAGTGAGAGGCAGAAGAGAGTAACTTGGAACTGGGGAAGAGACTAGCAACTAGAACTAGGAACTAGAGACTTGGAACGAGCAATGAAAGGAACTTGGAAAGAAACTTGGAACTTGGGACTAGGTACTTGGGACTTGGAAGAAGACTTGGAACAAGGATCTTAGAACTTGAGAATTGAAAAGAGAGAAGAAGAGAGACTGGAGGAGAGAAAGACAGGAGAATAAACAGGACTGAATCACACTCTGTCTTGTCTCCATTCTTCTTGTCTGTCCTCACTCTCTCTCTTGCTGAACCCTGGCCCGTGGACCAGAGCAGCAGTGTGGGCTCTAACAATGTTGGCCCCCAAGCTTGTGGCAGTGCCGGTTCCAACATTTGGCAGAGCGGTCCCCAACACCTGCACTGTCCCCGGGAACCGGTCCTGCCCAGCCTTCGGTTACCCTAGTCAGATTGATGGGCTCCATGTGCCTAGTGTCCATGACGGAAGTGAGGCTCATTTTATTTTTTTTTAAATATATATATATATATATATTTATGCCTGGCATTGATGGCACACGCCTTTATTCCCAGCACTTGGGGGAGGCAGAGGCAGGCGGATCTCAGTGAGTTTGAGGTCAGCAGCCTGGTCTACAGAGTGAGTTCCAGAACAGTCAAGACTACAGAGAAACTCTGTTTCAAAATATAAGTGTGTGTGTGTGTGTGATATTTATATATAAATTATTTGAGAACTTCATAGAATGTATTTTGACCATATCCCCACGTCCATCCTCCCTTTCCCTGTACCCCAGCTTCACATCCTCTTTTAAAAAATTCACCCACCAGGTCCAGTTTGTGCCACCCATATATTCTTGGATGTGGGGCCATCCCCTGGAGCCTACAGGGGCCAAACTTAAAGAAAACTGGCCTTCTCCCAGAAGCCATCAGCTGTGAATATCTCCTCAGCCAGGGGTGGGGTTCATACACTTCTTCCTGTTCCATGCTGGTGGCTATGCCTGTTTGATCCTGTGCAGGCAGCCACAGCTGCCGTGAGGTCATGAGGGCAGTGGTCCTGTCATGTCCAGAGGACACTGTTTCACTCTGGCTTTCTCTGACCTCTGGCTCTCTCTCTCTCTCTGTCCCTTCTTCTGAGACAGGTGGCAAGCACCTGGTGTTATAACCAACAAGTAAATGAAGAAATATCCATATATATATATATATATATATATATATATATATATATATATATTGATTTGGGGTGCTGGGGTGGAGCCCAGGACCTTATGCCTGCCATGGCATAAGCCTCACCAGTGGACTCCCAGACAGGAATGGGGTTTGTAAAACTGTTTCATCTTGGATTTCTAGGGCTGGGGGTGCAACTTGTGGAGTGCCACTTTACATGCCTGAGGCCCAAAGTCCAACCCTCACTACTACAAAAGAAAGTTCATCTTAGATTTTTTTTGCTTTGGGTTAACTGATCTCACCAATCAAAGGTGCAGGTTATTATGGAGTACTTTCATCTTGAACTCAAGAGAAATTCCACCATTCTGTTAGCGTAAACTGGGTTTTGAGAACTCTGAATGCCATCGGCAGCAAGTACCAGGATCCAAACTTGCAACACTCTGCCCACTGTATTTATGCTTTTGCTACTGCTTGGAACCAGATGTCCGGCCCAATTGCTTTGTTTCTGGATGTGCTTAAACATTCTATCTGTACAAAGCTCTGCTTCTTGTGGAAGGTCCTTTTTAGCTCCTGAGTTTGTGACACCACCCCCCCCCCCCCCCCCCCCGTCTGACTAAAAGAGAAAAGAAGCTGTCCCTTTGAAACCCATTGAGTGCTGAGGGTTCTTCCATCTTCTTGAAGAAGCAAATATGCAGGGCCTCTGTTTTGAGCAGCTTGGGTGATGAGCATGGACTCGCTCAAGGCCTGTCTGCACAGTGCACCCACTTCCTTCTGTGCACAGGAATTGCCTGAAAGCTCTATAAAGTTTTCGAGCTTTCTCGTGGAAACCAGTAGTTCTTCACAGCACCTAGCATGTAACCGATTCCCAGGACAGCCAAGTATAGCACCACAAACCTGTAATTCCAATGTTAGAGGCCGAGGCTCAATTCCAATGTTAAAGACAGCCGGGGCCTCATAGTCAGAGACTTGTACATAACCGGTGCTCAGAATGAAATGTATCTACCGAGAAGCATCATTTTTTTTGCTGATTAAGTATAGCTGTCTCTTGGGATCTTAGGATTGCTCCCACCACCCTTGTGGTTGCTAAAACCTTTGAGTCTACAAGGCCCTTACATAAAGTGGCGTAGCATTTGTGTTTAACCTGAGTACGAGTTTCCAAGAGCCTCAGCCAGCTTCAGATTACTTATCATTTATTACTTTATCTACTTATAGTAGAAATCTACTTATGATTTACAATGGAAATATCACTTAGAATACAGTGTTGCTATGTTGTGTTGCTTAGGGACCAATTACAATAGCATATTTAATGTAGGCCCAATTTTGCCTTTTCATGTATTTTTACGGTGTGATTGTTTGAATCTGTGGACGCGTAGCCCACAAGGACACAGGCTGAACGGTCAGTCCGTTCAGGGTCAACTCTCTAAGTCTTGAATGGCCTCCTGCTTTGTTTTGTCTTCTGTGTTGGGAATTGAGCACATGGCCATACATGTGCTAGGCAACACTGTTCCACTGAGTTGTATGTATGCACAGCACTTCCTGGCACGATTTTTTATTCAATAGAAAAAGCAGCTTGTGTCACCAGGTCAACTCACTTCCAAGTTTGAGAACTGCCCACACTAAAAGCAGTTGGCACACGGTATTGAATTCTTTAATGCTAGCACTTGGGAGGCAGGTAGATCTTTGTGCGTTGGAGGCCAGTCTGGTTTGCATAGTAAGTTCCAGGTCAGGACTACATAGTGAGGAAATTGGGGCTGGAGAGATGGCTCAGTGGTTGAGTGTACACACTGAAGACCCTAGCTCGATTTCCAGCACTCACATCAGCCTGCTCACAACTTCTGCAGGCACCAGCACTTTTATACACAGGTGTGCACGCATACACGCACAGGAACACACAGACACACACATACACACATGGGCACGCACACATGCACATACACACAAGCCTGCACACGCTTGCGCACACACACACACACACACACACACACACACACACACACACACGGGCACGCACACATGCACATACACACAAGCCTGCACACGCTTGCACACACACACACACACACACACACGTTGCCGTTGTAGATGGACATAACTTGTAGGTTGCCTCCTATTTTCCCCTTCACTCAGTCTTCACTTTTAGACTCTATCTTCCCCACAACACTCAATGGACAAAATGGAGGTTACAGCCAGGGTGACAGAGAAGTCAAAGAGAAAGGCATAGATCGGGTTACACGGGACAGCCTTTTATCTCTGTTATTTCTCCCCCAGTGGCTCTTTTGAAGGCCGGATAACTATTCAGGCCACTATTTGCATAATCTTCCACTTCCGAGAGTTCACCAACAGATTATGTCCTTACATGGTACAATTTTCTACTTTGGGAATTTTCTTTCTTCAATTTGCAAATCAAAAGAACCCCAATAAAACCATCAAAGCAAAAACATATGAGAAATAAAACAACCAGTAGCTTCACTTAGTTTTATCAAAACATAGCCAAGCTTCCCTGTCCCTCAACTCACAGGCATCAGCCATGTTAGTTCACAGGTACAGCAAGACAGCCTAGGCATGCCCTAGGGAGTGTAGGAGCAGCAACTAATCTCAGAGGACTAGCTCTCTCTATACCCTCTAGAACACCTCTCCTTGGTGGTACAGTATGTAGCCTAGGCTAGCCTCGGAGGTGAGTCTCCTACCCCAGCTTCCCAAGTGGAACACCACACCCTCTGGGGCTGATTTTATCTTTGGAGTTACTTCAGTCGGGCTATAGAGAAATTGGCAAAGACCCCTGTAACTTTGGCAGAAAACATGACCAACAGAGGGAGCGATGGAGGGATGGAGAAAAGGAAGGATGGGGGGGGTGGGTGGAGGAAGGGAGACAGGAAGGCAGGAAGGCACCTGCAGTATCTGAACTATTTAGCTGCAAAGACAAAAAAAATCTATTATAATAAATGGTCTTTTAAAAATGTTTGCCCGCACATACGTGTGTGTGCGTGTGTGTGTGTGTGTGTGTGTACCCGCGCGCGCGCGTGCAGACCACAGATTGATGTCTTGTATCCTCTTGTCAATTGCTCCTTCTGGCGCTCTCTCCCTCCTCCTCCTCTTCCCCCTCCTCCTCCTCTTCCTCCCCTCTCTGTCTCTGTCTCTCTCTTCCTTCCCCCGTTCCTCCTCACCCCTTGAGATAGGGTCTGTATGTGAGCCTGCAGCCTCAGGGCTTCTTCTGCCTCCACTTCCTTAGCACAGGGATTACAGGGTTGTGAAACCCTGTCTAATTTTTATGTGAGTGCCTGAGGATCTGAACTCATGTCTTCATGCACAGCATTTTACCGACCGAACCATGGGCCTTTAAGACGGATAGAAAGAGAAACATCCGAGCAGGACATCTCTCAAACACTGGAGTAGCAACTGACAGTTTGCAGCTGCAGGGAGGGAGGCAAGCTGCTGCGGCGCCCACTGTCCAGCTGCAGCCCGCACATTTGGAAAGTTCAAGGCGCATACTGGCTGCGCCTGGGAGAGAGCTCCTGCGACCTCAACTTTCGCCCAAGACCTTAAAGATTATTGGGTAGACGGCGGTGGGGCTTCGGAGGAAGAAATCGAAGCTGAGCCCCACTGCGTAGGTCCCCCGAGGGAATAACTGTGATGGAGCCATCCTGGGCTTCTTGCCGGAGAGAGGCCCCCGGGATCGAGGTGGGGATAGTCCAACGCTCGCTGCACTTCCGGAGGGGCTGGGGCCGCGCTGTTTGGAAGGTGAGAGGAGGAGCTGCTGGCGTTTGGGAAGAGACCAAAGGAATGTGTAATTGGAAATTCTGTAACCGAGACCCCGGTTCCTAACCCTTTGGCTCTTTCCCCCCCTCAACCCCCTGCCGAGAGGCGAAGGGCCCAGAGATGGGAAAGGGAAGAGTCACGTTTCGGAGAGGGAAGTGAAATAAAGAGGGCGGCACCCGGGGGGACCTGTGCGTCATTGAGGGACCGCGGAGCGGCCAGTGCGGAGGCGTGGGGGCCAGGAGCCGGAGGGGCCGCTGAGCGCCCGAGCCCGCTGCCCGTTCCCGCGGCCCCGCAGCCTGCAGCCTTGTGGGGCTCAAGATGTGTCAGGAGACCCCGCCCCGACCCCGAGCACCCAGCTGCTGGACGCCGGCCCTGCTGGCCCTGCTGGCCCTGGGCGGCGCGGGACTGTGCCACGCGAGCTCGCAGCTCGGGTACCACGCGAGGCCCAGTGCCAGGAACAAGTAAGTGTGCGCCCCTTATGCTCGCCCCGCAGCCCTAGGGTCCCAGATCCTCGGTGGTCACTCCCGAATCCGCCTGCGGGCTCTGGAGCTGCCCATCCAATGGCGACGGGCGGTAGCGGTAGCAGAGAGGTCCCCATAGACTTTTGGGGCGTCACCATCCCGGGTGACCATGTGCTCCCCACCAGCCCCCCCCCCCCCCCCGAGCATCCTGAAGCGGACCTGGGCAATGGGGAGTGTCCGGCAGGACTACGGGATCTGCCGCCGAGCCCGAACACGAACACGTCCCGGAGCCACGGGTTTGGGGCTCTTTGGTGTTCCAAAGACACAAGAGGCACCCTGGGGTGGCGGCTTTGGCAAGCTCCTGCCTTCGGCGCTGGTGACCGCCAACTTGTTGGGTCAAACTCGTCTCCCCCTTCCTCGCATTGTTCTCCAAGTTTACCCAGCCCTTCTCTCTCTACCCCAGGAACTGGTGCGCCTATATCGTGAATAAGAACGTGAGCTGCACGGTGCAGGAGGGAAGCGAGAGTTTTATTCAGGCTCAGTACAACTGTCCCTGGAACCAGATGCCCTGTCCATCCGCTCTGGTGTAAGTCTGAGAGCACGAGGGCCGACCGGGGTGGGTGAGGTGGAGCACTGGGCTTCAATCCTTGTGGAAATCTCTTCCAGACCCTCTACAAAGTCTGAGAGCTTCACGGCTCGCAGATACGCTGGGCTATTTAAGAGCGTGCTGTTCTGCGTGAACCTTGAAGATGCGCAAAATTTGGGAGTTTGTGATTCCCTAGGCCACAGGAGAGGATGAACAAAGCCCCCACCCCCATCTCTCTCTCCCTCTTTCAATTTTATTACTAACATAAGGCAGCTGAACCTAATTAGATCCATATTGTATGTTCTGAGTCGCATAGAGATTCTAAAATGTTTTAAATGAAGGATTAACTGAGAGGTTTGACCGGTTGGAGTTCTGAAGTAGAGTTTTGTCCCAACTATTCTATTCAGCGTTGTGATTTTTAAAACTAAACTCCTCAGGTTGCTTTAGAACATTCTTTTTCTTCTCAAGTTAGATTTGTGGATTCATGAGGCAGACCTCAGAATGGAATAGCCCCTGAAGATGAGCAGAATAGTTGAAAATCTTTTTTAACTCATAAAGATTCCAGCATCTTAAAAATGGGGGTGGGGGTGGGGGTGGGGGATGGGGGCATGATTTGTTAGTGCAGATTCTGCGAACGCGTTGTATTCATCCAATGGTGATCAGGAAGGTCTTTGAGTTTTTGTGGAAGCCGGATCTCAGGAGACCGCTGATGTGGATAAAAGGCTGTCGGGGACACGTGATGGTAGGGATTGTTTCCACTAAGAATAAGTTGTTTGTCTTTGAGCACATTGTCAGTGCCGCACAGAACAGTCAGTGGTGGGCAGTTCTGTCTCTGCCCAGGCTCAGGACAGGCTGAGCTTGTACCCCAGCAAGCTTCTTCAGGGGGCAGGGAGCAGACGAGGCTGTAGACACGTAGGTCACTGGGTCCCACCCAGGCTGCGTTGGGGAGCCACAAGCACGTGGAGAGTTCCTGGGAGGCAAAAAGGAAGTTGTACAAACTTGCAGAAACACAGGAGAGCCCTTTACTTTTTAACACATAGGGGAAACAGGGAGTCTGTATCAGACTCCCTGGCCAGCACAGAGATTCAGAACTGTCAACCTGCCTTACATTGCTCTGTATTCTGATTTAGACTTCACAGCCCATTGCCAGCTGCTGGTGACAGGACAGCCAAGTGAGGGTTTTACACTGAGACAGAAACACAAACCGAGTATTCAACACAATCTGGAAGGATTTGCTTGAAATTAGAATTGGATTGTCAGCCAGGACAGTTTCATTCACTTTACACAAGAGCTATATTTTGTATTTTTCTGTAATCTTAATTCTTACGATGACACTTCAGAGATAAATTTTTCAATTAAAAAAAAAAATAAAACTTAAGAGGGGTGGAGTGGGGAGATGGCTCAGTGGGTTAAGAGCACTTAGCTATGCAAGCCCTGAGACTGAACCCCTAGCACCCACATAACAAGCTGGGGATGGTGACTGCCAGGCACTCCCAGCACTTCGAAATGGGGGAGAGTGTGGGATGGCTATTTCCTGCTTGCCACCTGCAGAGCTCCAGGTTCAGAGAGGGACCTTACAAGATGGTGAGTGAGAGTTGGTCACCTGACATCTCTGTCTCCACAAGCACCTGCACACGTGTGCACACACACACTGAGCACACCTACACACGTGTGCATACACACCAAACACACCTGCACACACACTGAACAACCTGTACACACATGCACACACACACTGTACACACCTGCATACATGTAAACAGACTCACACACACATGTACACACTGGACACACATATAATACATGCATGCTTGCATACATGCATACATATAGACATACACACACACACACACAGAAATTTGTGTTTCTGAGGGTAGTTTTTTTGAGACAGGGTATTGCTATGTAATCCTGGTTGGCCTCAAACTTAGATATCTGCCTGTCTCTGTTTTCTGAGGAGCTGAGATTAGAGGCACACACCAGCATACTTGGTGATAATTTTGGGGTTTTTGTTTTGTTTTTTTTTTAATTTGGGTATTTGAAACAAGGTTTGCTAAGTAGCCTGAAATTTACTGTATAGCCCAGGTTGGTCTTGAACTCAAAGTAATCATGCCTTGACTTCTGGAGTGCTGGAGTTGTAGACAAGAGGCTCTACTGCCTGCTCTGCTCTTTGTTTAAAAGATGACTTGGCGCTGGGGATGTAGCTCAAGTAGTAGAGTTGCTCGGCATGCATAAGCCACGGCTGATCCCCACGCTCTGCACAAAACAGCCATGGTAGCACGCTTCTAAAATCCTCAGATCTGGGATTCTTATGATGTGGAAAGGCTCCCTCTTGGTCCTAGGCTGGCTTTGGGTATACATTTTGGGCGACATGGAGTTCTTCCTGTGGGATGGATGAGTGGGCAGCTGAGGTCCCTGGCACTGAGGCTGACCTACATGCTCTGTATTAGCTATTTTTATGGCACTCCCTGAGAGTCATTAGAAAGTAGCAGAACCAAGTCCAGCTCTTTGCTTTTCTCTCCCAGACTCAGCCTCCTCCTATTCCCTCAACTCAAACAGTCCCTATTGTCTAAAAGTGTCTATATCTGAATGTGTGTGTGTATGTATGTACGTGTGTGCAGTGTGTGTGTATATGTGCAGTGTGTGTATGTGGTGTGTGTGGTGTGCATGTGTGTGCAGTGTATATGTATATGTGTGTGATATGTGTGTGTGTGCAGTGTGTGTATATGTGTGTATGGTATGTGTATATATGTGTGTGGTGTGTGTCTGTGTATATCCATGTGTGTATGTGTGTGTGATTTGTGTGTGTGTATGTGTGTGTGGTGAGTGTGTATGCGTGTATATGTGTGTGCAGTATGTGTATGTATTGTGTATGCAGTGTGTGTGTCTGTGTGTGTATGTGTATCTGTGTGTGGTGTGTGTATGTGTGTGTGTTGTGTATGCAGTGTATGTGTGTGCAGTGTGTGTGTGGTGTGTGTCTGTGTATATCTGTGTGTGGTTTGTGTGTGTGTATGTGTGTAGTGAGTACGTATGTGTGTATATGTGTGTGCAGTATGTGTGTGTGTTGTGTATACAGTGTATGTGTGTGCAGTGTGTGGTGTGTGTGGTGTGTGTGTATGTGTGTGTATTATGTATGCAGTGTATGTGTGTGCAGTGTGTGGTTTGTGTGTGTGTGGTGTGTGTGTATGTGTGGTATGAGGTGTGTGTGTCTGTGTGGTGTGGTGTGTGTGTGTCTGTGTGTGTGTGGTATGGGGTGTGTGTGTGTGTGGTATGGGGTGTGTGTGTGTGTCTGTGTGTTGTGTGTGTGGTGTGGGGTGTGTGTGTGTCTGTGTCTGTGTGTTGTGTGTGTGGTGTGGGGTGTGTGTGTGTGTCTGTGTGGTGTGTGTGTGTGTGTGTGTGTGTGTGTGGCGTGTTGCTGGCCCTCTTAGGTGGGGATGGAGAAGCAAAGGCCTGTTGTGTCTTACTCCTGTCCTGGTACTTACATTCAGGTGGTTGCTGGTAGAAAACGACTGTTTCTTCTTGGATGGGACTACCTATCTCTTCTTTTATGTGTTTTTTCTGCTTCATGGCAGATATTCCAGATAGTTCCAGAACATTCTGCTGGACCAACAGCCGTTAGCATTTGTGGCATCTGGGGGCATCCTTTCCCTGGTCATGATGTCCAGAGAGCCCAGATGTAAGCAGTATGTATTTGCTTTGCCTCTCAGCTCAGGGCTCAGGCTCTTGGGGCTGGGAGTTTTCTGTTTTCCCACATCATCGAGAGACTGGGGTCATCAGCACCTACCCCTGCCCTTACCCTTCTGGCCAGCCTTGTATAAGGTAGAACTTTTTCCTCTTGTTTCCTTGCCCTGTGCACTTTAATTAAAGTATAATTCACGTGCTGTAACAGTCACCTTGCAAAGTGCTCCTATCCATGTGTTATGGCACATGCCTGCAGCTGTGTAGCTGTCCATGTAACCGAGAGGAAACTGTTCCTATACCTGTCACCTGCCCTAATACCTTTTAACGAATGATCTGTCTTCTCTGTCTATCCAGAAGAAGGTGATACAAATGGATCCTTTTGACATTAGCTTCTGCCACTTAGCATGAGACTGTGTGTGTGTGTGTGTGTGTGTGTGTGTGTGTGTGTGTGTGTGTTAGTGTGTTATTTCTAGTGCTTTGAGATAGGGTCTCTCGGGCTGGAGAGATGGCTCAGTGGTTAAGAGCACTGACTGCTCTTCTGAAGGTCCTGAGTTCAATTCCCAGCAACCACATGGTGGCTCACAACCATCTGTGATGGCATCTGATGCCCTTTTCTGTTAGATTTGAAGACAGCTACAATGCACTCATAAATAAAATCTTAAAAAAAAAAAAAAAAAGAGATAGGGTCTCTCTATATGATCCTCCTGTGATTTTTGAACTCTCAATTCTCCGGTTTCAGCATCCTTGGGGGTGGGGTGGGGTGAGCATGTATGCCTCACCATACCTGGCTCACTTATTTATTTTTGAGATGAGGTCTGTGTTGCCCAGGCTGAAAGCTTAGACTTAATCCATTTGTTACCCCCTTAACCTCTTGAGTATCTGGGGCTACAGGCAGAGCAGAAAACTTGGCTTACTGAAGTTCTTATTTGTCATTTGTAGTTGCTGCTTTATTTCATTTGTGAGGTAGAGGTTTGTGTACTGTTTTCTGTAAACAGAGGTGAGAGGCAAGAGGGTGGACAATTAGGGTGATGTGGGTCAGGCAGCCTGTGTTCAGGGTCACTGTTAGGGAAAGCTTGTCGTTGGAACTGTAGGGCTGCTGACAGGGTCTAGAGTCCTAGAACTGTATTGCTTCTGTTGGAGTTTTTGTGAATGAAGCCTCTGTAAATGTCCAGCAACTGGTATCTGTGGAAACTCTCTCTGTAGCTCTCTGGGCTTATGGTCTAATTCTTCCCCTCAGTTGCAGTTTGGACATTCAGACTTTGACCTTCAAGATATCGAATAGCTTCAATGGTTTTTATATTGCCTGAATCAAATCTAATATTCAGCCACATCAGTCCTGGGGAAAGATTATGACAGCTTGTCTAAGCACGCAGAGTCCAGAGTCTGGTTCTTGTAGCAGAGATGGTACACACAAATACTAGAGCCAAGCCAGGCATTTGGTGATGCATTTGGAAGTTGAGGCAGGAGGGTCAGACGTTCAAGACCATTCATGGGAGTTTGGGGCCAGGTTGGGCTATGAGACCTCATCTCAAAAATATAAAAAACAGTCTGGATCGATAGAGTTGAGCAGTGAAGAGTGCACGCTACTGTTGCAGGAGACCCCAGTTCAATTACTAGCTCCTTTGTTGGGTGGCTCACAAGTGTTCCAGGGGCTCTGACACTCTTCTGACCTCCAAGGACAACTGTACTCATGTGCATATATATCCGTACATACACTCCTGCATATGCATAATTTAAACACGCACACATGCATGCGTGCACACACACAATCAAAAGCAAGTCTAATACTAAAACTTCGTCCGTGAGATTTCTGACCTCCATGCCGCCTGCCCAATTGGGAGGCCAGTGTATCACCCCATAAGACCTCAGTCTGTGGGGTACATTAGGGAGAATCAAGGATATCAAACAGATGGCAGTGTGTCTAAGGACTCTAATTCCAGACTACAGCCTAGGTCAGTGTTCCTCTGCCCAGCTTGCTGGCCAGTCTGGTTCCTCCAGAACCTGTCCTTGGGGATCTTCTGAACTTCCGCATTCTGCCTACAAGTATGACCATCGATGTTTCCCAGTAAGAAAAACTAAGGCAGAGCCTTTTCCAGCTCTGGCTATGTAAGGTGTTTCTCAGTGACTGTAGGCAGGTGTCTACACCTGAGAGATCAGGTTAATTGAGGGCTGTTCTCCCAAAGTCCCCAGAGGCTACAGTACTTGCTTCCCAGGGGCTTTTACATCTCAAATTTGGAAGCAGTCTCTGCCTTTCTGTCTGTTATACAGGAGCTTTACAGTGCCCCAGAGGAGTGAGGGCTTCCTCCCTGCTACCTGGCTTAGGATGCTGTGTGAGGCTCAGGAGAGCCCAGAGAGACTCAGCTGAGGGCAACTCGCTGGTTCATAGCCCTGTCTCTTAAGGAAATGATTACATTCGTCTATGTTCTCTCCTGCTCGCTTCTGGTGCCTACATTGGGTTGGAAGGAAATCAAGATCTGAGAGAATGTCAACCTTGGGCAGTCTCTTCTTCCTTCTTATGTACTTGGTGGGAATGGGGGTGGGGGTGACTGTGCACAACACTGGGTCAGGGTCAGAGAACAATTACAGGACACGGTTCTGTCCTTTCTGCCTTTGTGCGGTACTGGGGAAGAGAGGTTGGACTCAGGCCATCAGGCTTGGTGGCAAATACCATTACCTCAGTGAGTCATCTTACCCAGCTCTTCAGCATCTCAGAAACCTAGACCCCAAGAACACGATGCCCATGATTATTGAGGTGTTCTGCCACTCTGTCCCTGGTTAAGATTTTTTTTTTAAAGAATTATTTATTTCCTATGTAAGAGTACACTGTAGCTGTCTTCAGGCACACCGGAAGAGGGCATCAGATCCCATTACAGATGGTTGTGAGCCACCATGTGGTTGCTGGAAATCCAGCTCAGGACCTCTGGAAGAGCAGTGGGTGCTCTTAACCACTGAGCCATCTCTTCAGCCCACAAGATTTATTTTTTAAGTGTGTGGGTATTATGTCTACAAGTGTATATGTGTACGACCCACATGCCTAGTGCCCATAGAGTCAGAAAAGGGCATTGGATTCCCCTGGAACTCATGTTGTGAGTTGCCAGGTGGGTGCTGGGAGCTAAACCCCAGTCCTTTGCAAGAGCAGCAAGCGCTACTAACCACTGAGCCATCCATATCTCTGGCCCTTGGTTATTGTTTTGCTGCTGTTTGTATCCTAGGCTGGCCTTATACCAGAGGTCCTCTCCTCCCTTGGTCTCCTGAGTGAGTTTCAATGAGAATGGGTTGAGGGACATAGCTGCTGTGGAGAATTTGTGAGAGGGCTAGTCTTGGAAGTAGAGACCCAGGCAGGATGCAGGGAAGCGTCCACTTCTGTCTGCCTGAGTGTAACCAGCCTCCTTTCTGCTTTTCTTATATATATATTTTTTTTTTCTGTAAGGATGCTTGTCCACATTAGATATTACTGTTCTCCCCTGCTAAGGATTGGTCCCAGAGCATTTCATGTGCTGGATGAGTATTCTACCATTGACTACACCCCCAGCTATTAACTCCTTTTAAAAAAGACAAGCCCCAAGAGGGATTCGGGTGGAGCACACTCAGAGCTGTGGCTGCTGGGGGAAATGTAGACCGGGAATCTGCAGCAGGTGTCGGTTCTGGGTCAAGTTCCAAGACACTTCTAATCTTCAGATTCCAAGGGGAACAGATGGTCATACAGTTGGAAAGAAAGTTGTCTATTAAGGACCAGTCCTTGCCAGGAAAAATAGTTTATTTTCTTTTTTTTTTTTTTTTCCCTTCCCCTCCCAAGTACAGGACGCATAAGGCTAAAACAAAGCCCCAGACAATTCCTTACACATTTGTCTCCAGGAACACAATCCCATCCAAATCAGAGGGGGTCCCTCCTCCCCTTTTACCTTTTAAACAAACATTTGGCGCACAGTTGGCAGTCAGAGCCTTGTCCCTTAGCATTGAGTCACCTGCAGAAGGCTGAGCTGGTGTCAGAGGACACCTGTCGGGGAGGGGGAGAGACCACACATTTAAACCAGAAGGTCACTTGACTGCTGTGAAGTCTTTTGGGGGGGGGGCTCCCATCCTTCAGCCCTTTGGGGTTGTACCTTCCTATAGAACTCAAGACTGTCTTCCAAGTTTCTTGTTTCTGTATTTGGAAAGCTCTTTCCTGAATATTCCCATAGTTATTATTCTTGCTACCAGCTCAGAGTGGGTAGGACACAGACGGGGATCTCAGGAAAATGACTTTAGTGTGTAAGGCCCTGGATTCAATCCTCAGTATCAACAAAACAAAACTCCAAGCAACAGCACTAGGGAGGCAGAGGCAGGCAGATCTCTTGAGTTAGAGGCCAGCCTGGTTTATAGAAAGAATTTCAGGACAGCTAAGGGCTACACAGAGAAATCGTGTCTTAACTAAACCCAAACCAACCAAACAAAACACACACACACATAAAACCAAAACAAAAACAAAGAAGGCAGAAAAAAAAGTCACTTCTTGGAGTGTTTTGTTCCCATTCTTTCTCTGTTGACCTGCATTAACGCTTGGTATCTGAGGTAAAATACTGAGGTAGCCAGAAAAGGGTAGGTGGGGTGGGGGGTGGGAGGTGGGTGGGCGTGGGTAGCCTGGGCTGTAGGGAACTGTGATAGACCACCCAGGCTGTGCTCCCCATGGTGGTTTCAATCCAAGCATGTGGATGGCAATGTGTGTTGGCTAAGAAGATCGGAGGCTTGGTCTGAGCTTCCAGATAGTACCCTCGCCGCGGCACTGTGAGGCATAGGTAAGTCACCAGGCACCTAAGGCACATGTATTTCAGAGCTAACGACAGAACTATGTCAAGGAGGCCCAGATGAGGAAAGCTGATGTGGCTGAGAGGACTTTGATAACCTCACTGTCACACCTAGCCGAATGCCTGGTGGGTACGCATTGGCTTTGTGTGCCCTGAGGCTGCTGCCTCAGGAGGGCTGCTGTCTCCGAAGCCTTCAGAGCTGAGGCTATTGCTGATTGGCTGGAGGAAGACTGGAGTATTCAAGAGAGCAAACCACTGAGTGGCCTGAGATAATAAGGGCGTGATGTGTTGAAGGTCAACTTTTTAAAAAGTATTTGAACCTCAGAAGTGCATAGGGCCAGCCCTGGGGTCCACGAGGAAGCGCCTAACAACAGATACAGCTGCAGTAAGGCGGCTCTACAGGTATTCATTGCTGCTTCTGCAGTGCTGCGGAACTGGTAGACCAGTACTCCGTAGCGGGATGTTGATGTGGTCCACAAGCGAAGCTCTCTAGGTGAGCCTTCCTCACCCGCTGAAATGTTGCTACATTGTTTGGTTTTTGTTTTGGTTTACGGAGTTGGGAGTTAGCTCCAGGACGAGCTCTACACATCAGCTATACCACGGTGACAACCCCCCCCCCCCCCCCGGATTCTTAAGGAACCTCCCACATCTGGAAAACGTTAAGATGCGGTCATGCTAGCTGAGCTCAAGAAATGCAGTAGGTAAGAGTCTAACAGTCACACCCTCTTTCCCAGGAGGATTTTAAACCTTAAGGCTGATAAGCTGCCAATATGCAGATGGCTTCCAGTCTGCCACAGAGCGTCCTGATTTACTGCTGATCACGTGACTTTCTATCTTTTTTTTTTTTTTTTCCAAACTCGAAATTAACTGCTTTCGTCCTTTCATGAGTCAGTTTTCTTTGATTAAAATTAGTGGGGAACAACTGATCAAATGGCGCGTTTATAACGAGGTGACCGAGAGTTTTCCGGGAAGGAGCGAAGGGAGTCGCTGAGTAGTTTTCACTATGATAGTGGTTCACATCGGAGGTTAATAAGAGGATTAAAATTAAACTCACCAACTTTTGTCCTTTCTTATTCAAAGAGGTCATGGGTGCTGGGGTGGTTCAAAAATGCTGTGGAAGGCAAACTTTTCGGGGTGTGGCATTTGGAAGGACCCGGCTGTTCCTCCACCCCCCCACCCCCACCCCACCCAACCTAAGAATACCAAAAGATGAGGGAATACACTTAAAATGTTTGACTTGCCAGGCCAGCCCTTCAGGACAATGTATTTCATTTATGCATTTGGCTAAGAGGAAAGCAGTTTGGGTCACTTCCATGAAAGGGAATCTGCTGTGGCTTCTCTGTGTTTTTCCAGTTTCCTATTTTTGGGCTTGAGTGGGCTCGACTGGTTATCGCTTTGCAGAGATATTAGCTCAGCAAGGTCCCTTCCTCAAAGATAGAGATGTGAGCAGGGGGCTGAGGCAGGCAGATCTCTACGACTTCAAGGACAGTTTGCCGTACATAGGGAGTTCCAGGACAGGCAAGACCATATAGTGAGACCACAGTTCCTAAACAAACAAACAAACAAACAAACAAATAAACCAAAAAGGTGCTAAGACTTTCCTTTCGGCTGGAAGTTGCTTCACTAACGTGTCAGTCAGGGATAATGAGATGAAGACATAAAAATGCCATCTAAGCCTGGGCTGATACTGCTTGTTTTTCTGCAAACTGAAGCTTCTCTGTGACTGAGGAGGTTGAGAGCTGTGATTCTGATTGCAACAGAGCTGAGGGTGGGGGTTGGGGGGTGGTGGTTACGCAATCCGGCCCTTCATGGGAGGCTTGTCTCCATTAAAGCCTTTCTCTGGCTCCTGCCAGACCACAGAGCCCTCTTCCTTGTCTGCCTACCCTCCCTCCCTCCCTCCCTCCCTTCTTTCCTCTCTTCCCCCCTTCCTTTTCCTGGTGATGGAACTGGAGGCCTCATATCTGCCAAGCACAGTCCTTTCACATGTTTGGTTGAAGGTCTTTGACAGGGAGACAGCGGCAAGCCTTTCTTAATGTTTTGAACTTTTCAGACTCTGTATCTAGCCTGCAGAGGTGGCAGTGTCCAGGCCTGGTTTGTGTCTCTAGCCTTGGAGTGACTTCCTCAAGCAGCATGCAGGGCCAGCACAGTGATCAGGATAGGGCCCAGGCTCTTCCCCATAAGGATGCATTGCAACATGTCCTGGCCTTGCAAAGGGAAGGCATCATTTGTGTCACTGCAGAAGAAAAGATGAGGACAACCCCAGAGCTCCCTCGAATTTTGGGACAGGAGGGAACACAGAAAGGCATTCGTAGCTTGTTTTTGAGCCAAAGCGTGAGACTGAAAAAGCCATGAATCCTAACTGGCTCTCAGTATTTTCTTATTATTATATATTATATATTTTTGTGGAAGTCAGAAGACAACTGCTAGAAAGTCTTCTGAAGTCCTGGGGATGGGGCCGTTGGGCTGGCAGCAGGTGTTTTATTCATCTCAGAAGCCTGTTTTCTAGTTTGTTTGTTGTTTGTTTGTTTGTTTGTTTGTTTTTGAGACAGGGTTTCTCTGTGTATCCCTGGTTGTCCTGGAACTCACTTTGTAAACCAGGCTAGTCTTGAACTCGGAGACTCACCTGCCTCTGCCTCCCAAGTGCTGGGATGAAGAGTGTACCACTACCACCTGGCTGGTTTCTGCCTTCTGTTTTTTGAGACAGGAGCCCATGTAGCCCAGGCTGGCCTTGAGCTAAAAAAAAAAAAATGTAAATATTATATGTGTGTGTGTATGTTTTGCATGCATGTATGTATTTGTACAATGTGCATGCTTGGTGCCCAAGGAGGCCAAAAGAGGGCATCAAATCCCCTGGAACTGGAGTTACAGACAGTTGTGAGCCAGCATGTGGGTGCTGGACACCGAACCTGGGTCCTCTGAAAGAACAGAAAGTGTTCTTAACCCCTGAGCCATCTCTCCAGCCCTCAAGTCTATACTTTAAAGGTTAAAAAAAAAATTAAACTTAGGTTTCCAATAGGCAACAATTGACTGTGTTGCCAAAGAGGAACTTTTTATAAAAAAGATGGCTCCTCCAATGGAAATTCCCAGGACTCCAGCAGTAGGGGATATGGGCCATGAAACTGTCACCTTCTGTAACCAGGCAAGGCTTCCAGTGGAGGGATGGGGACACCAACCCAGCCACAAACCCTTCCACCCACAACATCTCCTCCTATAAGAGGTGCAGGGATAAAGCAAGAGCAGAGATTGAGGGAATGACCAACCAGTGACTGGCCATTGTTAGTGAGATTCTGCTGTACTTAGAGACAGATGTAGAGACCCACAGCCAAACATTAGGCAGAGCCTGGGGAATCTTGTGGAAGGGTGGAAGGGGGCAGGAGGGAGATTTAAGAAGCCAGAGAGGTCAAGGATACCATAAGAAAATCTACAGAATCAACTAACCTGGGCCTATAGGGTCTCACAGAGACTGAACCATCAACCAGCGATCATGCATGAGATCCCTAGACCCCTCCCTACACATATGTAACAGATGTATAGCTTGGTCCTCATGTAAGACTTCTAACAGGAACAGCAGGGGCTGTCTCTGACTCTGTTGTCTGCCTTTGGATCCCTTCCCCTTAACTGGACAGCCTTGTTTAGCCTCAATAGAAGAAGAAATGCCCAGTCTTATTACATCTCGATATGCCAAGGTGGGCTGATATCCACGGGAGGTCTTCTCTTCTCTGAGGAGAAAGGGAAGGGACATAGAGGGAGAAGAGGAAACAGGGGAAGCTCTGATCAGGATATAAAGTGAATAAATTAATGAAAAAAAAAGATGGCTCCTCATTCTGAAAAGGACTCAGTGGTGCTGCCTTTAGGTGCTTCTTGAGACTCACTGTAGTTGGTTAAACTGAAGACCAGAGCACTTTCCTTCCTCAGACTTGGAGATTTTGTTTATTTATTTTTACATTTAGGGGCTGGGGTTGACCAGGGGCCTGCCTTCATGTGTGGTAGATGCACATCTTAGCTCTGAGCTGCACCGCCAGCTAGACCTGCTGATGCTAAAATTCTTGAAGGAAGAAATGGTCCATTTTGTAAACGCAACAGCTTTACAGTGTGTGGTGGCACACACCTCTATTCTCAGAAGTCAGGAGGCAGAGATAAATAGATTTTCTGTGAGTTCATAGCTAGCCTGGTCTCCATAACTCATTCCCGAGCAACCAGGACTACATTGAGAGAACCTGTATCAAACAAAAATCACACACAAAGCAGCTTTCAGCTGTAATTTGCATAAAATATGTATTTGGAGTTGTGTAATTTACTGTTTCAGTGTGTGTATATTCTCACAAAAGCAACATTGTGATTAAGGTGGGCTGGCTAGGCTTATGTCAACTGGACAGAAGCTAGAGTCATCAGAGAGGAGGAGGGCTCAATTGGGAAAATGCCCTTATAAGACTATGCTGTAGGCAAACCTGTAGGGCATTTTCTAAATTGATGGTTGATGGGGAGAACTCAGCTCATTGTGGGTGGTGCCATCCCTGGGCAGGTGTTCCTGTGTTCTATAGAGAGCAGGCTTAACTTGTCATGAGAAGCAAGCCAGTAAACAGCACCCTCCCATGGCCTCTGCATCGGCTTCTGCCTCCAGGTTCCTGTCGTGTTTGAGTTCCTGCCCTGCTTCCTTCAGTGATGGACGATAGATGATGAACTGTTAATATGGAACTGTGAGTGAAATAAATCTTTACCTCCCAACTTGCTTTTGGTCATGGTGTTTTATCACAGCTATGGTAACCCTAAAACAAAATTGGTACCAAGACTATGGGGTATTGCTGTGTCAGACTTGATCGTGTTTTTTGGGAGATTGTGGGAGAACTTTGGAACTTTGGGTTAGGAAAGCCATTGCGTGCTTACTGGCTTGCTCCTCATGGCATGTTCAGCCTGCTCTGCTCCTCTGTGGGAGTGTGGAAGAGAAGATCTTGGGAACAGGGCTGGTGAGATGGCTCAGTGGATAAGAGCACTGACCACTTTTCCTGGAGGTCCTGAGTTCAAATCCCAGCAACTACATGGTGGTTCACAACTATCTGTAATGAAATCTGATGCCCTCTTATGGGGTGTCTGAAGACAGCTACAGTGTACTTACATATAATAAATAAACCAACCCTGGGACTGGAGCAAGAGGGGCTGGAGTGAGAGTGAGAGGGAAGGGGAAAAGATCTTGGGAACAATGCAAATGATAGAGACCAGACTCGTACGGTTTTAGAGGGAAGATTAAAGACTCTTTCAGGGGCTTTTGCTAGGTTGAATTAATAGTCTGAATTACTGGTGTCTGGTCAGCTTGCAGCTGATGAATCAGCTTTGATTAACAAGAGACAAGAGCCAGTGAAGTGAACTCTTTGCTTTGCTGATCCAATCCATGCTGATCACCTGGAGCTGAGAAATTAGCAGTAACTAAGAAGAGACCAGCATCACTGAGGTGATGTGTTTCCTCAGTCAGCACAGAGTCTGGGAGCTGTATTCCTGAGGCAGTGAGGCAGGCAGGGTCTTACCTAGTGTTAGCAGCTGAACTTGGCAGGAGTGTAAGAGTCACCAGGTGGTACAGATTTTGAAGTTAAGAAGGGGGTCACAGATGACAGTGAAGGCATGGCACTGTGTTGTAGGGTTGTCCCTGAAGAAAGCCCAGGAGAGGCTATTGGTGAAAGTACAGCCCAGTTGCAGTAAGAGACTCCAGAAATTTGGAGATGTTATAACCATGGGATGATCACGAGGCACAGCAGTAGTGATAGAATGAAGATTTCTGGAGCCTATAAGGTGAGCTGTGTTGCTGTAGATGGTGGGAGATCATGAGTGGATCCCAGACATTGGGCAGTGAGTTACTTAACACAGTTGGAGTTTGGTTTTCATTTGTTCAGATTGGGACTGTGCCCTGGTTCTTGAAGTAAAAAAAAATTAATTTATTTTTGATTTATTTTTGATTTTACAAGATCCTATAATTGAGAAGTTTTGGGGTATTACAAGATTTTGGATTTTTGTTTTCTTTTGTTTCTTTGCTTTGTTTTGTTTTTCGAGACAGGGTTTCTCTGTGCAGTCTTGACTGTCTTGGAACTTGCTATATAGACCAGGCTGACCTCAAAAAGAATTTTTATGTTATTTATTTTATTTTTTTAAAGATTTATTTATTTTGTGTATATGAGTACACTGTAGCTGTTTTTAGACACATCAGAAGAGGGCATCAGATCCCATTACAGATGGTAGTGAGCCACCATGTGGGTTCTGGGAATTGAACTCAGGACCTCTGGAAGAGCGGTCAGAGCTCTTAACCACTGAGCTATCTCTCCAGCCCCAGGATTTTTATTTTAAAAGAGACTAGATATTTTAAAGACATGAGATCAAATTTTTAAGTGTTTGAATTTATAAGACTGTGGGCCTTTTCAAGTTTGTATAGTGTTTTTATTGTGATATTGATATTAATGTATGATCTTGGGATGAACAAGAAAGGGAAGGCTGTGTCTTAACAGTGATGTGTGCCAATGAGTTCGAGGCTCTTCCCCACTTTCTCTTCTATTAGATTCAGTGTGTCTGGTTTTATGTTGAGGTCCTTGATCCACTTGGACTTGAGCTTTGTGTAAGGTGACAAATATGGATCTATTTTCATTTTTCTACATACAGACTGCCAGTTAGACCAGCACCATTTCTCGAAGATGCCTTCTTTTTTCCATTGTATATTTTTGGCTTCTTTTGTCAAAGATCAAGTGTCCGTACATGTGCGGTTTTACTTCTGGGTCTGCAGTTCGATTCCATTGATCAACATGCCTGTCTCTGTACCAATACCATGCAGTTTTAAAATCACTCTTGCTCTGTAGTACAACTTGAGGTCAGGGATGGTGAGTCCCTCAGAAGTTCTTTTATTGTTAAGAATTGTTTTCGCTATTCTGAGATTTTTTTCCTTTTCCAGATGAATTTGAGCATTGTTTTTTTTTTTTTTCCATGTCTTTAAAGAAGACATGGGCTGGTGGTCCATGCTCCCCAAAGCTCTCAAACCGCTTGTTAATCCCTCCATCCATCCTTGCCAACAAATCTTCAATGGAAGCTGCCAATATCTGCTTTCTTTTCATTATTATAGCTAAGTTTGGAGTGTTCTAGGATTTTCTATAAATAGTATAATACGGAATACAGTCTTTCTTTGATCTGGCCGTTTTTATTGAGCATAATTCCTTTGAGCTTTACCCATGCTGTACTCTGCACCAGTAGCTGATAACTTTTCATCACTAAGCTTCCTTTCATTGTAAATCCATGGCTATTTGTACACAATTGCACAGTAGATGAAGATTTACCAAGAGCTACAGAGCAGAAGATCATTTACATTGCTCATCAGGTTACATCTGATTTTCTGAAGAACAGCTAAGGTGCTAAACACATAACCGATGCAGAACTTGAGAGAAAACCAAAGTGGAGTTTAAAAAGACACTTCACATTCATCGTCCTGAAAATGCAAGATCGGGGATGCATAAGTGGGATGAGCCATTGTGAAGCTCCGCGGGGCCGGGCTACTTCATTCCATTAAACAAATGTATTTGTACCAGGCCTACATCTAATCCCAGGCTAGGTGCCAAGCTAGGTGCCAAGGGTCCTTACCCTTATGTCCTTCAGAAATTCATATGTTGTAGATGACATGAGGCGAACAGAAGCAACTATGAAACAAGGGAAAGATAACAAGATGTTGATGATGTTCAGAAATGCATATGCTGCAGATTATGTGAGGCAAACAGAAGCGATTATGAAATGAGGGAAAGATTTCAAGATGTTGATGATAGTCAGAAATGCAAGAAACCACTTCCAGCTAGGAGAAGTCTGAGAATTTGTTTGGAAACCCTGGCATCTTGGAGGGTATTTGAAGGAAGGTTTTAGCAGGATATACCCGCCCAAAGCCAGCTTGAAAGGGTCGGGTAAACTGAGGAGGGGAAGGGCGGCTGTGATTAATCACTTAGCAGGCCTTTTCTCTGAGGGAGTAAAACTTAATTTATCTGGGGCTGGTGTAAAGAGGGCAGAGACACATGCAGACACACACAGAAACACAGACACACAGACAGACACACAGAGATATATAAACACAGACATGTACTCACAGACATACACACAGAGACATATACATACACACACACACACACATACACACACACACGATAGATGAAACAATGCTCCAACAACTTTATTTCTTCTCACATAGCTTATATCCTCCAGTAAACTCTTTTAACCAGTACAAAAATTAAAATGTGGCTACATTCTATTTTTTTTAATTGAAGGATTACAGTGGGAAAACCCCGGCTTGTTCCCTAATGTCTTTACATGATTGTTTTACATAATATAGGTAAATGACAAATTATTCCCATAAACCCACAAACATACAATCATACCTAAGCAACTTGCTATTGATTAATAAAGTGTAAGCAGCAAGACATCGTTCTTAACCAGTTTCCCTTACTGGCAGGCAGTAATTTGCAGATACAAAGAAAAGATCATTCATTTTATTATCTATCTTGAAAGGTAATCTTAGAAAAAAAATCTTAAAATCACAAATCTAAACTTTCATATAAAACAGACCTTAGGGTGCACATCTACTTATTAACATTATTTTTATTAAGTCATTCCTGAGGGCAAAAATGGGTACAAGAAATTAACCATCACCTTGATCCATCAGCTTTAGCAAGAGAGGCGTGTCATCTGGTACTAGTTGGGCTGCCATTGTTCTTATTCCCTGACCTTAAACACATCCCTTGATCAATAATCAGAAGCACGCCTTTCTGAACTTTAAATTGTTTCCCAAGATTTTCCACATCCAGGCCAGTAACAAAGACATCGTAACCTAACTTTACTAACAATCTGCATCTCTAAATTCTTTCTAAGGGTGGTGGTTGAATCATGAACCTCCTCCAGCGGCAATGCTTGAAAAAGATCCATCACTAATATTGCTAAGTGCCTGTGACACTGCCTTGTGAGGGGATGGAAAGCCCCTGTAGAGTTTTCACTCAACTCATAGGTTATACGGGATGTGGTGACAGCATGAAGTCCTCAGGACGTGTAGTCCTCAGGGCTCTGCCTCTTGGAGGCACACCCATCACTATCGTGCTAACTGGTGGGTGGCTGTTCCTCTTCTATTGTCCCCAAAAGATATATGCAGACTGAGAGAAGGGCAGTGTCACCACAGAAAGGAACGGGGCCGAGAACTGAGCAGTGAGAAATGAAGGGTCTGTGATAGAGTCGTACAGGTTGCTTCCTCCAGGGGTGGGGAGTAGGGAGGTGTGACAACAGATCTGTTCCAGGTCCTCCCTCCTTGGCCTGCTGGAGGCTGCCATCTTCTTCTGCAGTTCTTCACAGCTTCATCTCTCTATATACATATCTGTATTTTAATCCCCCTTAAATGAGCATGAGTCACTATTGCAGTGACCTCACCTTAACTTGATCTTGGGTTGCTATGGGTCCTTTTACCAAGTAAGGGCACCTTCTGAGGTACTGAGATTGAGGACTCAAATGTCCTGGGGGTGGGGCATGATTCGGTCCACACCAACACGGACGTGAGTTTGAGCTTCATTGTTCAAATTCTGAAGGGAGGTTGTCAGAGCTGTGCTTCCAAATGTTCAAATCTGGCAACATGCACAAGGACACTTTGCCTTTGGGAGTCTAGGTAGCAGAAGGAGATGAGGGAGATGGACTCTTAAGGAAACTGACTGGCCTTGGTCTGTGCCAGGACTTACTCATGAGTAGTGGGAGAATTGCTCAAGTTAGAATGTGCCGTGTGTAGTGGTACGTGCCTGTGATCTGAGTGCTTGAGAAGCAGAGATGGGGGCATTGTCACATATTTGAGGCCATCTTGTAGGCGAGCCAGTACTACATAGTGAGACCCCACTCCACTCCCTACTGTCCTGAGAAGATGAATGAATTAGAATGTGAAGGGAGAGCCCAGGGCTGGGGGCAAGCTATTCTGACACATTTACTGCCACAGTGGCTGGCCCTTTGTTAAAGGTCTTAAGAGGAAAGACTTGTGTGTTGCAAGGCAGGGAGCAGCTTCCGGATGATGTTGTGGTTACGGCTTGATTTTTATAGTGTATGTGTTGGATGGAGAGTGTCTCACTATGAAGTCCAGGCTGACCAATAACTCTCTATCCCCTGTCTGTCCTGTGCTAGGATCATGGGTGTGCACCACAACACTGGGCTTCCAACACTGTTTTTAGCTCAAGACACTTTGACTACTCACTATCCTCAGCACTGGAGAGCTGGGACTTAACTCCATCACGTGATCAACTGAATCCACTATTGCAGAAGGAACCTGTATTTTAAATTTAATAGCAGACATGTTTACTTACACACCAAATCTGCAGTACAGATTTGGTGTGTAAATCTTGTCAGCTATTATCTAATGCTTTCCATATCTGGGAGACACAGAGGGGTAAATATGAGTCTCAGTTTATGTTTGTGGTGACTGAAGAGAGAACTGTCCTGGTTGCTCTGACGTAGCTGACCTTTGGTGAAGTTGGAACAGGTACAAGTCTGATGTTTTAGGTGATAGATTTGTGTGTTTCTTGTGCATACGGTCTCCAGAGAAGTAAAACTTTTGCATGTTGAATTTTGGTGGCTCAAGGAAAGATATTGAGTGGCCCTGGGGACTCTACAGGGACAGATGGAGGCAGAGTATGCCTTTTCCTTTTCTTGTTAAGACTTGTATGAACTGAGTTTGGCTTTCAGTTCTCAGGTATAGTGTTAACGTGAACAGCATCATGGTGTGTTGGGCCTCCTGAGTTCTTGGTGGTTCTCAGAACCAAACTGGGTTGGCCTAGAAATGGGTCCCCATGTCTTCAAAGCCTCTAATAAAAATCTAGTCCCATGAGTCTACACAAGAGTGATGGCTTTGAGGATTAGAACACCAAGGATGTATAGCATATCGATGCCCTTGGTCTTCAATGTCACCCTGCAGTAAATCTTGGGGAAAGTGTTCTTTACTTCCTATTCTTGCCATGGAGCCTCCTCCATCTCCCATCCCACTAAGAGCCTATATACAATTATATTTTTAATGTGTGTGTGTGTAGGTCTATATGCCCGTGTGTGCACATGACCATAGTACACATATATGTTGTGGTCAAAGATAGATAGATATTAGGAATTATTCTTCTATTGTCTTCCACTTAAAAAAAAAAACAGTATAGAGCCTTTCATTGAACTTGATTGGATAGACAGACCAGCAATCCCCAGAAATCCCCATGTCTCTGGTTTCACAGCACTGGGATTAAAGGTGTGTGCTACACCACCAGATTTTTAATAATCTGGGTGCTGGAGATTTGAGCTTGGGTCCTTCATGCTTGCATGTCAAATACTTTACTGATTCAACTGTCTCCCCAGCCCCAGTTCTTTCTTTATCTTGGTGAGCAGTGCCCCCACCCTTGATACATATTTAGAACCTGGTGTGGAGGTTGGGCCGTGACAGCATTCTTCCATAGAGAAAGCCTGCTGTCTTAGCAGAGTAAAGTGAGAATGATTTCAAAAGTCACAGTGTTATTCATGAACTCTGAAGCTGTAAGAGGTGCAAACTTTTTTTTTTTTTTTTTTTGGATATTTTCTTTATTTACATTTCAAACTTTCCAGTTTCCCCCTCAAAAACTCCCTATCCCATTCCCCCTTCCCCTGCTTCTATGAGGGTGCCCCCCCACCTACCTACTCCTGCCTCACTGCCGGGGCATTCCCCTACATTGGGTCATCGAGCCTTCACAGGCCCAAGGGCCTCTCCTCCCATAGATGTCCGACAAGGCCATCCTATGCTACATATGCAGCTGGAGCCATGGGTCCCTCCATGTGTACTCTTTGGTTGGTGGTTTAGTCCCTGGGAGCTCTAGGGGGCATCTAGTTGGTTGATATTGTTGTTCTTCCTATGGGGTTGCAAACCCCTTCAGCTCCTTCAGTCCTTTCTCTAACTCCTCCATTGGGGACCCCATGTTCAGTCCAATGGCTGGCTGTGAGCATCTGCCTCTGTATTTGTCAGGCTCTGGCAGAGCCTCTCAGGAGACAGCTATATGAGGCTCCTGTCAGCAAGTTCTTCTTGGCATCATCAATAGTGTCTGGGTTTGGTGTCTGCATATAGGAGCAAACTTCTTTCTTCTGATGCTTTTATCCTTTCTCCCAGTGTGATCATAGCTTAGAAAACACAGCGACCCTGCGTTTCAGATGATAATGATGTTTTTAAAGTGAGAATGAATTGATACAACAGAAAAACCTCTTCTTTATATCCACAGAGAAGCTCCTTCAGTCTCTAGATTTTCCTGTTTCTGAGTGATTGCCACCTCGTTATGGGTGGGGCCTAAAGGCTTGCCACAGTCCAGAGACTGTGCTGAAAGGGCTGTAGTTGATTAGTGGCTGGATGGCACAGCCAAATCTCGTATAGTAGCCACCACTCCAGAGTAGTTTTGAGAACATGGATGGGGATACATATGGATGGGGGCGCATTGAGCTTTGAAATGGGAGGGACAGAGGTTGCAAAGTCATGGGACATCTGAGTTGAGTGAAGGAGAACTGTGGAATTGTGGTGATTTTAGTAGGAGCGTCCAGGCAATTTGAAAAGAAAGAGAGTGATCAAAATAGAAGTTTTAGGCTGTCAAGATGACTTAGTGGGTGAAGGTACTTGCCACCTCTCTTGGCAAAGAGAGTTTGGTGCTCAGACCCTGCATGGTGGAAAGAGAGAACAAATTTGTGCAAGTTGTCCTTTGACCCACCTACATATGTACATTGTAGTTTATATGATACACACACACACACACACACACACACACACACACACACACACCCCTAAAAGTTAGATTCTTCTTCAGTACTGCTGAGTAGAAAGGCAGGCCCACAGACTCAGGCCAGCAGATGTTCTCATGGTTCACACTGTGGGAACGGGAGGATGAGTTAGTTCATTAGGGAGTGACTGGGAGCTGGCTTCTCCATGATTTCTGCTGCTAGGAATGTGGAAACGGGGTAGAGGTATGAGAACTGAAGCAGTATATATTGGAGGCACAGCCTACAACAGCGACGGGCCTCCCATAGAGAGCTCTTATTTAAAAACATGTGAGCTGGCTCAGTTTCAGACTCCCCTTTCTTTCCCAACGCCCAGTGACTTGATTTGGGGATGTATTTCTCAGAGCTAAGAATGTGGCCTCACTGGAACACAGCCTTAAGCTACAGTTCACGGGCTGGATGTGGCCAGCACCAGATAACGACCTCCAAGCTGCTCAGAAGGCAGGTCCTAGGCTTGAGCAAATCCAAAGATAACGGCTCCATTATCTGCTGCGGCTGAGTTGGGGCAGGCTTGACACGGAGCCAGCCACGGTTGTTTTCTTTAATCTTTTCTTTAGGAATGAAGATTGTTCTTTTTTATGTTTCCAGTATAATTATAAATTGTGGGGGAAGCCTGCTCATTACGCTGTAGGATCAGGGCAAAATGCTGAGCGGGTTTTGAAACCTGACTTGCCACTAAGTGCATAAGGAAATGAATTCAAGAGGAAATAAAAAAGCCATCAACTTACAATCATGCTTCTCCCCACAACAACTGTATCCTCATTCCAGGAACCAGAATGCCCTTTCTAGAAGAAAATTTTCATTCTGAACACATTGCTTTAATCTAGGATCTGTTACTTTGCAACACATAAAAAAAAACCTTTCTTGTAATCTGACTTTAATCAAGACTCATTAACCTGACGTTTAGATTCATATAGACATTTCATATTTCCAAAAAAAAAAAAAAAAAAAAAAATCATGGCCTAAGCATTCTGGCTTTTTAAAGTCTAGGTGCATTTTCCTAAAGAGCCAAGCTATGTGGTTCACATTTCTTTGCTTCCATGCAGTGATCCAATTAAAAATGTGTAATGTAGCAGAAAAAGATGAAAAGTTTGACTTTGAGTTTGTGTTTTAAGCTGTAAGAAGGGCCTTGGCTTGGAAGGGAGCCATGAGAGAGACCTAGGGGTCAGGCTCCATCTCCCAAATGTTGCACAGACCATGTGGAGAGATAGCCATGGTGTAAAATGACCAGTTTGACTTTAGTCAGACACGAGATCAAGTGGGAAGTGTTTTGAAATTCCAGCATGTCAGTGTTGAAATCACTTCCAAGTCTATGGCCCTCACTGCCTGACTGCATTTGCTTTTGGCAGAGGGTCAGTAAACAGAAAAGGTTCATTTATTTACTCATTCACTGACCAAAATAAATCCCACAAAAATAAGAAAAGCATGTCTGTGGTTCCTAGAAAATCAGTCTACTGTCTGTCTTGTCAGTTTCTCAAGGAGACTAAGTTTGTAGAAGTGAATTGCTTATAAAAAAGGGAAGGACATTCAGACACACCCTGAAACATGCAAAAACCATAAGGGTGTGAAGAAGGCTAGATAAAAAGACACGTGCTTTAAGGGCGTGAGCGTGAGGCACTGGGAGCCATTGAGTTCACAGAGGAAGTGATGACCAGGGCCACAGAGTGGATGTTGGTTGTGTCAGGGAGTTCGTGTTCGGTGGCTACAGGGTTTCCATTTGGGAAGTTAAGGAGATGAACACCATCCGCAGACCCGCAGACCCACAGACCCACAGACCCGATCCTATAATAATGGTCACAATGGGCTGGATGAAGTCAGGGGTGAAGCATATGCTAGCATATACAGTGCTCTGGGTTTGAATCCATACCAATAAATACAAAGATATATAAGTAAATGTTAAGGTGCTGAATTTTATGTTTGTATGTATTTTACTGCGGTTTTATTTTGAAGAGAAAAAAAAAATAAAGAATCACTGGCTGGGATGTGGCTCAGTTGGTAGTGCTGGCTTAGCACGTACAAACGCCTGGTTCAATTCCCCAGCACCACTTAGGATTAGGCGCGGTGGTGTATGCTTGTGATTCCAACACCAGGACGATGGAGAATGGAGGATGAACAGTCATGTTCAGCCACATAGTGAATCCGAGTTGAGTTGAGGTCAAAGGGGAAACAGAGACTTGGCAGCACATAGATTTCTTTGCTGGGATGCTCTGGGATGAGTCATTCTGTATGGTTCCTTCCTCCATCCTTCTAGGCTGACTAGCCATCGGAACTGCACATGACAAATTAAGCCAGAAAAGTTGGCTTCCGGCTGTGGCAGGCCAGTGAGTGGAAGGGAAAGAGCTTACTAGAAAGTGTGAAAGTGTGCTCTCTGGAAAAGCTGAAGGCTGAAGTGTGTCCCCACGGGGGTGCTGGGCTTTGGGTCTGTGCCACGGTTTAGTAAACAGAATATAAGTAAATACCAAATGCATGGTTAGGAGACTCAGCTGTTGGCCCGCTGTGTGGACTGTCCCTTAAGAGCAGCCAGTGTTCCTCTCAGGAAAGTTTTCTGTGTGAACTCTATACGGTATGTTGTACAAGCTGTCAGTTCCCCGCTGCTGGGCTCAGAATGGGTGGTTTAATAGAAGTCAAAAATCGAGGTTGGCCAGAGGAGCCCCTGCAGCTTCCTGGTTTATCCTCTGCAGCAAACTCTGTCTTCTGGGGTTTTCTGTGGTAGCATTTATGCTGTTATGTACTGGAAATGTGGCAGTTGGAGTTACATACTTAATTTTATTTAACATAAATTTAAATAGTTTGTGTGACTAGTGGGCACCTTGGACAGAACAGCTCTGGGACATCCTTGGGTGTTGTAGCTTCTGTGTAGTTTGTCTTGAATCCAGGACCACACAGTCCAGTTTAGATCTGAGAAGACTGAAGAATTCTCAGCTGCTTAGACCAGAGGAAACAGTTTTTCTTCTTAAAATAGGGTATTAGATCACATAAACTTTGACAAATATAGTACTTTTGTTTGATTAACCAACTGTTAATTCAATTAATGATTAATGACCTTTCATTGAATTTCTGCAATAGGACTGTGTTTCAATTTCTGCAATAGGACTGCTGTGTTTTGTAATGATGTTTTAGACAATAAAGTATAATTCAGCCTTTAAAAGAAAATGCTGGGTCATGGTGGTGCACACCTTTGATCCCAGTACTTGGGAGGCAGAGGCAACCTGAAGCTCTGAGTTCAAGGTCAGCCTGGTTTATAGAGTAAGTTCCGGGATGGCCATGGCTACACAGAGAAACCCTGTCTTGAAAAACCAAAAAACAATCAAAAAACAGTTTTAGGCTGAGGTGTAGCTCAGTGGTAGACTGCCTGCCTATTGTATCTATCAAGTCACAAAAAAGCCAGAAGGAACTAGAAATGCCCCTCATAGCAAAAGAAACCAGACACAGAAGAGCCCTATGGTTACAGCTATGAGACATTCTGGAGAGAAATTAGGGAGAAAATAAAGACCAGAGGCGCTTGAGGAGGTGGATAAGGAAGAATAAGTAGTCAGAGACTTTTAGGGTACTCTATAGGACCCCGCAGTGGTGGCTATAGGACACTATGCGTTTATCCCAACCTCAAATGCACAGCTCCAAGCATGGACCGCGCTGTGGACTGTGGGCTGGGGTGTTGGTGGCGTGTATATGAAGATTCTTTAACTAAAACAAATGTCAGCCTCAGCTGTAGACAGGGCTCCTTCACACACACAGGGTGCTGACATGGTCCCAACTGGGAGAGCCTGGGGGGGAGGGGGAGCCAGGCTGTGACCTGAATTAGCCTGTACTCTCTGCCTTGCCTGATCCTTGTCTGTTTCCTTGGTGTGTCTGCCCTACCCTGGAGACATTAACTAACTGTCTCGGTCAGCAGTTAGTGGGCTCCGACCATGTGGCACAGATCAGGCGCTTGGGGACACCGCATTACTTTAGCTCAGCTTTACTTCCCCAGAGCACAGAGGCTCCAGGTTCTAAGGAGGTGGGTAGGTTCCCTGAAGGAGGAAATGGAACACTTCATATCTGCTCGGGGAGTTCTGAAGTGTGCATGAGGTCAAGGCCTTAACCACTTTTGGTATGGTGCCTGGGAAGAACTGTGCCTTCAAGCCAGCAAGAGCTCTGCCACTAAGCCACACCCCTGAAAAAAGTTAGTGGTAGGATTTTTTTTCTCCTTTTTCTGCAGTGATTAGGGCTCCTGGAAATTTTAGTGGCTCCCCCCCCCCCCCCGCCCCAATCTCTGGAGCCCCTTAGACTGGTGTTATGTTAGTGGGAATCCCATCTTAGCTGGGGTTTATGGGGCTTGGCTAATCCTGTGTTGTGCCCTCAGAAGTTCTTCATGTAGACCCAGGGACCCCCCCAACAAGGTCCAAGGTCACCTCAGGGGCCTGCCTGTCACTTAATGTAGGGAGAAATCTCCCTGAGCTTTTCTGTGTCCAGAGGTCGCTGCCTGATCTTTCCCAACTGTTGCTGCTGGCATAGTGATCTCTTCCTCCTGTTTACTTTGAGATGTTGTCAGGAAGACAACCTGAAGGGTACCACAAGACTCCTGAAAATGGCCAGATGGGCGGCAGATCATGCAGTCAGAGCAGGGTGGGAACTCAGGGGACTTGACTGTGGGATGAGCTGGCAGCAGCTACGCCCTTCCTTACAGTGACAGTACATTAAGAGAACAGGTCCTTTCCTCACCCTCCAGCTCCTGATTCAGGGTTAAGAGAAGGCTCCAGTGGGGTGGGTGGAATGCAGCCTACCACTCTGTTTTCTTCCAAGGGATGGAGTCTGTTCTGCTGGGTGCAGCCTTATCTGAAAGGTTTCCTGCAGACTGTCATCTACTGGCAGACCCATACGCAAACACATTTTCACATTCCACTTGAATGCTCTGAGGAGCAGAGTTTCTCTGAGGTTACACATTCCTCTAGCGTGATGCTCTCCTTGAGTCTACAGGATGTGCAGGGCAGTTGTCCCTCTGTGTGCAGGGATTCCATGGGTCCAGGTGGGAGGGGGCCCAAGGCTGGTGTCTACCTGGACTGAAGAAGAGGCTCAAGCGTGGGTCTGCTGTGCAGGAAGGTCAGATACTTCCTCGAACAGGATCTAGGGCTTTGTGGAATATCTCCAGGCAGGATGCTGCTTTGAACTGAGGGAAACTGCCAGAGAGTGGCTGGCTGTTATTGCATGATGGGAGTGTGTGTGTGTGTGTGTGTGTGTGTGTGTGTGTGTGTTACAGAAGAGCCCAGAAGTTTCCATTCCAACCACTTGAGAATGAACTTGGGCAACTCATCTTACCCGCAAGTCTCTGTTTTCTTGCTTGTGACAAGCGGGCAAAGATACACAATAGAGCAAGTATGATTGTCTTTTAATGTTTAAAATTATGGTTATGTGTGTGAACATGTGAATGTGCATGTGTGTGTATGTATACGTGTGTGTGAGTGAGCATGTATGACAGTGTATGCGTCTGAATGTGTGTGTGTGAGAATGTGTGTTTGAAAGTGTACATGTGTATGTGTGTGAGAATGTGTGTATGACAGTATGATTATAAATGTCTGTGTATGCATGTATGTGTGTGAGAGTGTCTGGTATGTGTGAATGTGTGGTGTGTGTCTGTATGGAATGTGTGCATGTGTGAGTGTGTATGTGTGAGTGAATCTGAGTGTGCATGTGTGTGGTATCTGTGAGTGTGTGTGTGTGAGTGCAAGTGTGTGTGAGTGTGGTGTGTTTTAGTGTATATGTCAGTGTGAGTATGTTTGAGTGTATGTCTGAATATGTATGTGTGTGTATGTGTTCGTGTGTGTATGTGTTAGTGTGTGAGAGGATAAATGTATATATGTGCATTCATGTGTGTGTGCCCGTGCATGTGTGTGTGTGTGTATACATGTGGGTATCTGGGGAAGAATTGCCTCTTGTCTTCCACCATGTGGATCCCTGAGGTAAAACAAAAGTCAACCTCAGTGGCAAGCGCCTTTACTCACTGGCCTGACCAATGACACTCTGAAGAGTCTTCCCACTCTGAGCTCTTTATCCCCCACGATCACCCTTGCTCTCCCCTCCACTCACTAGGGTCCCTCTTTGGCTCATCTCAGGAGCATCTCTGAGTTCATACTCTTGACCCACCCTAGGCCCATTCAGAAGCTCCTCTGAGGTGCAGGTTCTGACACTGCAGTGGAGAACTGCTGCCCTAGGCACAGCTAAGCGGGGGCTTTCCAGGAATTCTGCAGGGGAAAGCCTTCATGGAGGGCTCAGGGTTGTACTTTTGACCACCGGGCAAGATTGTTCCCTGAAGGAAATCCTGATTTTCCCAGGAACATAAACTCTGAGTGCACAGCTCCCAAGCTGGAACTTGGCCTGGAGCTGCCGGATTGACTGAACCCCACAACCCCACAAGACATGACTGTGTTCGTTTCGAGCCCCACTTGAGAGGCACACAGCAATCCCAAGGAAGCGACATAAAGCCCATTGCTCTCTGGAAATTGGCTCACAGAGAAGTCCAGCTGCTGGCCTAGTGTGGAAAGAGAGAAAGTGAGAGGATCAAGCGGAGATGGCTCCAGGCCAGAAGCTGGAAGTTGGGTTGAGTGTAGGAAGGCTGTCCTTTGTGGTTGGGCTTTTGTCTATGCTGTGAGCAGAGGTCTGGCTGAACCCCTTGTCTCTGGCCCTCATGCGTGCCTGAACTGCTGCTGGATTATTAATGTCCCAGGGCCAAACACAGGATTTTCATAGCTCCCTGGAAAGGTTTTCTGGTGTCAAGAAAACACATACTTTTAATTTATTTATTTATTTATTTATTTATTTATTTATATTTATCAAAGCAAATCACAGGTCCGTGCTAGTCAAAGGGAGCTCTACCACTGAGCTATACTGCCACTCCTGCCACATGAGCCCATAAGCAGAGCTTCAGAGCCTCTCTGCTAGTCAGTCAGCTTTCACGGAAGAAAGCTTTCCTTTGACTCAGGTTTTAAAGGTCGGTGTTAGTACTTGGCTGACTGTTGCTTTGGGGCCTGAGGTGAGGCAGAAGATCATGATGGAGCATGTGAAGGGCTAAGGTTTTAATGTCCCCTTCAAGGGCACACTCCCAATGACCTAACTCCCCCCCATCCCCACTAGGTCCTGTCTCCTCAATGTTCTACCACAGGCTGGCGATCCAACCTTAGCCACACGGGTCTTGGGGATATTCACCTAAGCTGTAGCAGCTTCCAGATTTCTACCCTTGGAAGTATGGGTCAAGACTCCTTTATAAGGAGGCATGAGTGCCCCTCCAGTGCCCCACAGGGGAAAAGGCACAGAGGTGACTATGGGGGGTTATGTCAAGCAGGGCTTCAGGGATGTTTCCTGAAAACACAAAGCAAAACAGTTTCCCGAGTTGCACCGGGAAACTATCCCTAAAGAGATGTGAAATGCAGAATGGAAATTGCTGGTGAAGTAAAAAAAATCATTTCAAAGTCTGGTTGGTGCCTGCATTGAACAGATGTTGTGGGGATGGACTGTTCCCCTGGATGTAAGATACGGAAAAACCAGATCGGATGGCACCCAGGAGGCTGAGGCAGGAGGATTGAAAGTTGGAGGGCACTTCGGGCTACATAGTAAGACCCTGCCCAAAACAAACAAACTACCCACCGAACCAAAATAAAACAGTAAAGAGCAGGGAGCGACGCAGCTTACCGAATTCAGTGTTTGATGGAAACAACTTAGAGGTGGAAGGATTTATTTTGACTGATGGTTTTGGAGGTGCAGTCCATGGATGCATGGATCCACGCTCTTGAACGGAACACGGATCCCTGTATTAGCAGGGAGAGCATATGATACGGGATGGTTGGGTGTAACAGTACATGATTAATGCTACTCTAATCGCCCTGGTGGCTGCTACGTGTTCCTTCCTACCCATCCCAAGGTTCTGGGTTCCCAAATGAAAGACAAGCTTGCGCATGCACATGCACGCACGCACGCACGCACGCAGCCACGCACCCACGCACGCATGCACGCACGCACGCACCCAGCCTTAGATTTTAATATGTCTTAAACAACTCAATGGCTGGACCGCTCTAAAACCTCCACGTGGCTAATACCTCTCCTCTGATATTCCTGAGTTATTACTAAAATCTATATTTCATCTTTGCTAACCTAGACCCAGTTGAGGGGTGGGTGGCCCGGGGCTGCTCTTCCCTGGCGCTTACATTTATGATTGTCTCTCTGTCCTGCTTCTCCCTGCATGGCAGTTCTGAGTCCCCTTCCTCCCTCAGTCCCCTTGCCTAAGAATCCTGAAGTCCTGCCTTTGTCTCCCTCTCTGACAACTTTATTTACCAGTTAGAACCAACTGTGGACAGGGGCCCTCAGTGTCTTACATGCAGATAATTATGTTAATTATCTGCATGTATAATTAACATAATACAAGCGTTAGAGCAAATCCACAACAGTTGGGCAGGAAGCTGGGTGTGTGTAGAAAGAAGGAGGCAGTGATAATATGCTTCCAAGAGCCTGCCTTCTCTAGCTGGGCCCCACCTAAGGCCTTTAGAAACCCCCACAATAGTGCTACCATTTAGGGACAAAGTATTTATAGCAGAGCCTGTGAAGGACATTTTACATTGTAACAAGGGCCAGCACGGGAGGATTGGAGAACCTCTCAATAACTAATGGTCACTAAAGTGAGACCCTGTTTTCTCTGTCTTCAGGTATCGGGTAAACTTCAGACCTAGATTTGTTACTAGGTATAAGATAGTGACACAGTTGGAATGGAGGTGCTGTCCTGGCTTTAGAGGAGCCGACTGCCAAGAAGGTCCCAAAGACCCCATGAAGACTCCCCGGCCTCCACCAGCTCGACCAAGAAACAACCTGAAGAAAGCCACAGGTAATGTCTTGTTGGTACCCTGCTGTGCGTGGTCACATTTGATGTTCCTGATGTTGATACAAATGGCAGGGTTTATAATGGACGGCCAAGCAAATACTCATGTGGAGGGAATATTATTTGCAGGGGCAGGAGTGGTTGGGTGACACGTATTTCCTTGCAAGTAAATTGTCTCATTAGGGCCACTTGTAGGTTAGCCAGGAGTCATGGTGCACATTTGGGAGGCAGAGGCAGGAGGATCACAGAGACTCTGATGCCAGCCTGGGCTACATTGTGAGATCTTGTCTCAATAAATGAATAAATCAATGAATGGATAAAGTAAATAAATAGACTTGTTCCCTGTCTGTTGGGATGAGCTGTGCAAAGCTGAGCCCAAGTCAGAGCCCCCACATGCTGCTCACTTTTCTCTTAACCACAGATGGACAGGGTGAGCTTCTCTGGGTAAAACTTCTTTTCTTAGTATTCTGCCCTTGAATCATTTTTATTTCCCCTCTTCTTAATTTCAACGAAATGCAGACCAACTTACTCTGCAAAATGAACTGTTTTGGTTCTTATTTTCCCACGCGGTGCTTCAAGTTTTGAAACTATTAATGAGTCGAAATATTTATGTAAAGTATATTGCTAAATAAATTTTTATTACCAAAGCAATGCATATACATTAGTGAATGTTTGTAAAGCACAGGAAAAAACATATTATATATATACTTTAAAATAGTAAAATTTCAGATACTGGATGTGGGGATGTGTTTAGGACATATAACGCAATGGTTTGATATAGCATATACTGTGGAGTGATGTCATCAGTTAGTCAATCTCCAGCCCAGAAAGAAAAATAAAAAGTACTTCAGATCCCTGGAATGTGTTCATGTTAACAGCCAAAGGGGGTGCCTTTGGTCAGCATCTCCCCATTTCCCCCAACTCCAGTCCCTAGAACCCACCATTCCTGTGGCTATGAGTTTGACTCCTTAGATCTCATGCACAATTAAGATCTTATGTATCTTTCTTTGCTAGGATTATAGTATTTTACACAATGCCCTCCAGGTTTATCTCCTTATCTCAAGTGGGTAGTCGCTCTCTCTCTCTGTCTCTGTCTCCCTCAAGTGTGTGTGTGTGTGTGTGTGTGTGTGTGTGTGTGTGTGTGTGTGATATTTGCAGGTCCCTACAGAGCCCAGAAGAGGGCATTTGGTTGGTCCCTTGGTTGTGAATTACTGTGAGCTGGGAACTGAACTCGGGTCTTCTCTGGAAGAGCAGCAACTGTTCTTAGCCTTTAAGCCATCTCTTTAGCCCCTTATCCATAGATGAATACCAATACTGTGGTAGGTAAATTCGAAGCCTACTGTGGTGTTTTATGTCATTAATGTCAGCAGACAGGAGGCAGAGACACAGACTGTGAGTTCAAGAACCCTGTCTCAAACATGCCTGTCCTACAAATATTTATTGATGTTTATTGATCTTCCTTATTTGGCAAGTTGGATATTTGGAATAAGTATAAGAGGAGGAAGACACAGCTACTGGTCCATCCAAGATAAGCATTGGGAAGTCATGGCAGGACATCGTGACAGACAGGTACTCTGTAGGAGATGTGAAGTAGTTTATATATGTAGCTTCACAGACCAGTCAGTGTAATGAGGAGTAGTGGGAAGGACATGAATGGCCCTTTTCATCTTCCGCCTCAGAGGTAATTTACCATGAACACTTTTTGTTTTTCTTCCTGGGTTGGGGATTGAACCCAGGGCCTTGTTCATGGTAGGCAGATGCTCTACCCTTGAGCCATGTCTTCAGCTCATTTGAGTACTAGCTGAGTCTAGAACTTGGCCTCATATCTGTTGTCTTTTCATTATGGACAGTGAAGATATAACTCCCTTTGTCCACTCCACAACAGTGTTCCCAGTTTTTATGCATGATGGACATTTGCTGTATACAGTGTAGTAGCTATGCAGCACTTACGGACAAGCCTGTAGTGCACTGTGAACGCCTTAGAGTTGATAACTGTATATGCTTTTCCTTTGATTGTTTTTTTTTAATGCTTTTATTCCTATTTCAATCCAAACTTGTCTCTGGTTATCTTTATGGCCTGGCACACACATTGTATGTGATTGTGACCGTGTTGCTTGCCTTTTTCCTTCTGTTGCATCTCCCTCTGGTTGCCAGGCTTGCCACGGGAGCCTCACCCAGAGTTCCTCCCTCCATTCCACTGCCATTCAGGGTGTGGCAGCTTTGTTCCTTACTCTTTATTCAGTTGCTTTACTCTGTGTCTTCTTTCTTTTCTTTCTTGTTTAATTTAGTGTTTTCTCTCTGTTGATGTAATTCCATTTCATGACTCACTACTGTGACTATTAGTCTGTCTTTTGGATCGTTTCCCTGAGTTCTTTTTCTCAAAATAAGATTATTAGAAATCAAATGTTTGTATGCTTCTATCTCTTTTTCACCCACACCCCCACCTCTTCTTGCACTGGGATTGAACATAGGATTTTAGACACGTCCTTTGCAGTTAGTATCTGCCGTCTTCATAACAAGGCCAAACAAGATTCTTGGCATAATAAGGTTGTTAAGCAAAGCAAAGAACATTTCTGAAGGTATTTTGAGGACAACCTCAAGTATGGATGTCATTGCTCAGAAGTTTGATCTCTCTAAAGTGCTTTGTGACATTTTTATAGCCAGCAGTTAGTGGGGCATCTACAGTTCACTGGGATTGATGTGTTCCCATGATACAGTAGATGATATGATATGATTTGATATGTGACATGATGAAATGTGATATGTGATGTGATATGTGACATGATATGATATATGACATGATATAATGTGATGTGATACGATGTGATATATGATATGTGATGTGATATGTGACAGACGTGATATGCTGTGGATATGATATGTGATGTGATATAATATGTGATATGACATGGTGTGATATGATGTGATATGATGTGATGTGACATGATGTGATATATAACATGCTTCTATCTCTTTTTCACCCCTACCCCTACCTCTTCTATAATATCATATATCGTGATATATGATATTATATGACATGACATGATATGTGATGCAATATGTGATATGATGTGATATGATATGATGTAATGTGATATGATATTGATATGACGTGATGTATGACATGATATATGGTGTGATAAGACATATGATGTGTTATGATATGACATGATACAATGTGATATGACATGATGTGATATGATGTGATAAGATGCTGTCAGGTTAAAGGACATCACTGATTATTGTGTCACGTGCACACTCTGAACAACCCAGGCAAGGGCGCCCATCTTTGTAGAGGAGGGCAGTGTAGCTTACAGAAATTAGTTAACTTGTGTACAAACAGTAAATAGAAGAGCCAGAACAGCACAGAGGTCTGCTTGACCCCAAACCCATTCTCTCCCATAGAACTTCTTGCAGTGGGGCTGTCATGGAAGGCTTCAGTATCTTCTGCAGGCACCTCGTAGAAACTGGCTTAAGGCAGAAACGGTCATTCGTGTCCAATTCTTTTTCTTTCAGACACTGATCCAAGCGGAGTCTCAGAGCCTAAGAAAACTTTGTCACCAACAGATGCAGCACAACCAGGTCAGGTTGCAGATCCAAAGCAAGGCCCTCCGGAACTCCAGCAAACCAAAGTCCAGGTGCTGGAGGAGAAGGTTGTCCGACTCACAAGGATGGTGCTGGATCTCCAGTCCTCCGTGGCAGGCCTGAAGGAGAACCTCAGACACACCGTTCAAGATGACGGTCACCTTCACCCACAGCCGACCCCTGACAGCCCCCTCGTGGGAGACACAGAGCCTAGCCAGCTTCCTGGAATCCTTAACAGCAAGGAATCTGGCATGAAGGACATCAAGTCTGAGCTGGCTGAGGTCAAAGACACATTAAAGACCAAGAGCGACAAACTGGAAGAACTGGATGGGAAGGTGAAGGGCTATGAAGGGCAGCTCAAGCAGCTGCAGGAGGCTGCTCAGGGCCCAACAGTCACCATGACAACCAATGAGCTGTACCAGGCCTACGTGGATAGCAAGATAGATGCCCTAAGAGAGGAGCTCATGGAAGGCATGGACCGGAAGCTGGCTGACCTGAAGAACACGTGCGAGTATAAGCTGGTGGGGCTCCAGCAGCAGTGTGACGACTACGGCAGCAGCTACCTCGGGGTAATAGAGCTGATTGGGGAGAAGGAGGCGAGCCTGAAAAAGGACATCGCTGACCTCCGAGCCCAGCTGCAGGTTCCCACAGCCCAACCTAGCTGCTGCAACAGTCGAAAGAACAGTGATTTCGGCCCACAGATCAAGGCACTAGACCAGAAAATTGAGAGAGTCGCCGAGGCCACCAGGATGCTGAATGGACGGCTGGACAATGAGTTCGACCGCCTCTCCGTTCCAGAGCCAGACACAGACTTTGATGCCAGATGGACGGAGCTCGACGCGAGGATCAACGTGACAGAGAAGAATGCGGAAGAGCATTGCTTTTACATCGAGGAGACCCTGCGGGGGGCCATCAACGGTGAAGTGGATGACTTGAGGAAACTTCTCAATCAGAAAATCCACTCCCTGGAAGACCGTCTGGGCATCGTTCTGCAAGCAGCCAACACCTCAGATGTGGAGCTGACACCTGTGGGCCCAGCCTTGCCAGGGCAGCCAGGGGCAGAGAATGGGCAGGTCCTAGAGGAGTTGAGCCGTCTGAAGGACAAAGTTCAAGTGGTTGAGGACATCTGCCTGCAGAGCTTGCCCCATGGGGTAGACGGAGCCGTGCCTAGTGGAGAGGACCTCACTCATGTCAGCCTGGGCCTTTTGGAATCCCTCAATGATACAATGCACAGGCAGTTCCAAGAAATGAGTCACAGCATCCAGAAACTCCAGGAGGATTTCAGTACCCTCCATTCTCAGCTAAATCACTCGGAATGTGCGGGGACTTGCTTGCAGAATGGAGTGAGCGACAGCCGAGCAGGTGACAGTGCGGAAGCAAGTGGGTTTACAAAGACAGGGGAGCAAGAGAGGTCAATGGGGACTGTCCCGGTTCCTGGGGCCCCCATGGCTCCATGCTGTGGCCAGCTGGAGGAGCGATGGCAGAGGCTGCAGAACCAAGTGTTGGCTGAGCTAGACATTTGTAAGGAGAGTGCTCACGGGGTTCAGAGTGGGGTGTCTGCGGTTGAGGGCAGGGTGTCCCAGCTGGAGCAGACGTGTAGCAGGCTGGATGCCATCTCAGGCAGTCTGCAGAGGATCAAGGAGGGACTCGGCAAGCATGTGGGCAGCCTGTGGAACTGTATCCGGCAGATGAATGGGACACTCAAATCACACTCCAGAGACATTTCTGGCCTCAAGAATTCTGTGCAGCAATTCTACAACCATGTTTTCCAGATTTCTACGGACTTGCAAGATCTGGTCAAGTTTCAGCCATCAGCAAGTAAGTGAACTGATTGACAGCACCATTCTGTTGTATACATTTGCAGCATGCAGCAGAGTTGTGGTTTTAGATGGTTTTGGAATTAACTAAACTATATCAGTGCTTCCACAAGTATGATTCATAGATCAGTGACAGCTTGTGAATCGGGAGCAACAGCCAACAATGAGGACATAGACCAGGTTGTGGATGGAGCTTAGTTGGTAGACTGCTTGCCTAACATGCAGGAGGCTCGAGTTCAGTTCCCAGCACCAGCTCAAGGGAGGTGTGACTCATGCTTAGAACTTGGGAGGTGAAGGCAGAAGATTAGAAGTTCAGTGCTTCAAGGCCAACGTAGGTTACTTGAGATCCTGTCTCAAAAGAAATGCATGTGCACACACATGCATGCATGCATGCACATGTATACACTCATAAGCACACACGCACACATACATGTGCATATACGTGTGCACACACATGCATATGCACATATATACATGTGCACACATGTGTGCACATGCACACACATGCGCAGATGTACATACACTTACCTGCACACACATGCACACACTCAGGCACATTCACATGTACATACATACATACATACATGTGCACACACTCATGTGCACACACTTGCACACATGCAGGCACATGCTTACACATGTCCATATACATGTGCACACACACATGTACACATGTGTGCACACACATAATGTGCATACATACATGCAGGTACATGCATACATACACATAAGGAACTTCTAAGACGACAGGACTTCATGGCAGCATCCAAGCACATGACCTGTGCCTTATAAAAGTTTGCAACACATTTAAAATAGAAAAGGAAATATAATTCACCACAGATGGCTAGCAAGGAATTGATCTATGCTACGTGTTGGGGGATGGGTGATGATCAGAGTTTGGGACAGAGACTTGGGGCAGTGTGTGACACCCGTGCCTGTGCTGGGAGACTCCCTTCCATGCTAACTCATGGGACTGTGTGGCAAGTCGACCTTTCGTGTGCTGGGAGAACCCCCTCCACACTAACCCACTTCCCTTCCAGTGTCACATTTTGATTGTGTTGTTATGGCCTTTGTCACAATCATTTTCATTTCCTAAAATCCAGTTTGGCCATGGCACATAGGGTGACACTATAGTATGTGCATAGATACAGACAGGGCAGCAGCCAAAAGCAGGTCGGGGGCAGTAACTGTTGACAGTGCTATAGAGCTGAGATGGAGGAAGCTCGGCCATAGTGCTAAAAGCAGTGCTTACTGCAGCACAGACACCCAGCAAGCGTTTGTTGAGTGACTGAGTGATAGATTTTATACATTAGTTTTACTTTAAGACAAACACATAATCATTGAAGGACAAGCATACTTTCCTCTGATCTCTGCCTTTCCACAGCCTCAGTCGCAGGTCAGCCCTTTCTAATTAGTCCAGAGGGGAGGTTGTCCTAGTCAGGTTGTTATGATGAAACACCACGACCAAAGCAACCTGGGGAGGAAAGGGTTGATTTGGCTTACACTTCCATATCATCATTCATCACTGAAGGGGATCAGGACAGGAACTCAGGACAGGAAGCCAAACAGGGCAGGAACCTCAAAGCAGGAGCTGATGCAGAGGCCATGGAGGGGTGCTGCTTACTGGCTTGCTCTTCATGGCTTTCTCAGCCTGCTTTCTTAAGAACACAGGACTACCAGCCCAAGGATGGCCCCATCCAATGGTCTGGGCCCTCCCCCGTAACTAATTTTAAAAGTGGTTATAGGCCTGCTGACAGCCCAATCTTATGGAAGCATTCTCTCCCTTTTTATTAAACATAGATTCTTTGCTTACATAGTATAATCTGAATACGTTTTCCCTTCCTCCTACTTCTCCCAGCTCCCCCCACCCCCATCCAGATCCACTCCTTTTCTGTCTCTCATTAGAAAATACCAGGCTTCTAAGAGATAACATCAAACGCATAACAAAATAAAATAAGATAAAATAAAAACCATCATATCAAAGTTGAACAAGGCAAACCGACAGAAAAATGAAAGAGGCCAAGAGAAGGCATGAGAATCAAGAGACACACTCATTCACACATTCAGAATTCCCTAAAAGCAGTAAACTGAGAAGTATGGTTTGTATGCAGAGGACCGGGTGCAGACCTGTGTAGACCCCATGGTGGCTGCTTCGGTCTCTGAGTTCCTATGAGCTCTGCTCTGTTGTTTTAGAGATCCTGGTGCCCTCCATCCCTTCTGCCTTTCCTCCTTCTCCTGCTTCCTCTTCTTTTGGGTTCTCTGACCTGGGATTTGATGGACCTACCACTGCCCAGGTGGGTTATTTGATTTTTGGATATCCAGTTTCTTGAGTTCTTTATATATTTTTAATACTAGCCCTCTATTGGATGTAGAGTTGGTAAAAATCTATTTCCATTCTGTAGGCTGCTGCTTAGTCCAAATGGCAGTGTCCCTTACCTTGCAAAAGCTTTTCAGTCTCACGAGGTCCTATTTATTAATCATTGATCTTTGTGCCTGTGCTAATGGTGTTATGTTCAGAAAGTCATATCCTGTGCCAATGGGTTCAAGGCTCCTCCCCACTTTCTCTTCTCTCTGGTCCAGTGTACCTGGTTTTATGCTGAAGTCTTTGATCCATTTGGAATGGAGTTCTGTGTAGGCTCTGTGATTGCTGCTTTAGTCTCTGAGTTCATATGAGCTTTGCGCAGTTGCTTTAGAGGACTTTGTTCTTCTGTTGTCCTCCGGGGTGATGGGAATGTGTGTAGTTGTAAATATTAAAAAAATCTCGGCCTGGGGCTTCTTCCCTACCTTAGACCGTTTCTGTTCTCAGATAAAAGACACACACAGCCTTTATATTCTTACTATGCCTTATGCTGGGTAACTGCCTACCCTCCATGTTGTTAGAATCTATCTTCCTATCTATAACCCAGGTTATTACTTAAGTATGTTTTATCTGGGCTGCTCTTAGCTCCAATTGGCCAGCCCACATGGCCACATTTTTATAGCTCAGCTAACCCATGGCGACTCTCCTTTCTCTTCCCCTGCATATTCTTCTATTTCATGGTGGCTTTTCCTCCCATCTTCCCTCCTCATGGTCTTCTCTCTCCAAGCTGTGAAACCACAACCCCACCTATGTCCCTTCTGCCCAGCTATTGGTTGTTGGCATCTTTATTCACCAATCAGAATTAACTTGGGGGCAGGATCCCAGAGTCTACATGCAGAGTCCAGGTCTTGGGGCCCCACACTTAGCATCACAATAGGTAGTAAAAGAGAAAACCTCAACAGGTACGGCATCCAGTTTGAACAGCAGCATTTGCTGAAGATGTGATCTCCTTTTACAATGTGTATTTCTGGCCTCTATCAAAAATAAGGTGTTCATAGGTGTGTGGGTTTATGTCTGGGTCTCCAGTTCTGTTGATCAACGTGCCTGTTTTTGTGCCAATATCATACTCTTTATTTCTATAGCTTTGTAGAGTAACAGGAGACCATGAGTGGTGTGGTACATCCAGCAGTTCTTTTTATTGCTTAGGATTGCCTTAGCAATCCTGGGTGGTTTGCATTTCCTGTGAAGTTGAGAAAGGTCTGTGAAGAATTGTGTTGGAATTTTGATGGGAATTGCATTGACACTGTAGATTGCTTTTGGCAAAATGGCCATTTTTACTATGTTAATCCTGCCAATCCATGACATCTTTCCATCTTCTGAGATCTTCTTCTATTTCTTTCCTCAAAGTCTTGAAGGTTTTTTTTTTTTTTTTTTTTTTTTTTTTTTTTTTTATCATACAGGTCTTTCACTTGCTTGGTTAGAGTTACCCCAAGATATTTCATATTATTTGAGGCTATTGTGACAGGTGTTGTTTCTCTGAGTTCTCAGTCTGTTTGTCATTTGTATATAGGAGGGCTAGAGATTTTAGTGAGTTAGTCTTGTATCTAGCCACTTTGCTGAAAGTGTTTATCAGCTGTAGGAGTTCTCTGGTGGGATGTTTGGTGTCACTTGTGCACTATCAGATCCTCTGCAAATAAAGATATTTTGACTTCTTCCTTTCCAATTTGCATCCCCTTGATCTCCTCCGTGTTGCTCTTCTTAAGCCTGTTGTTCAGTTAAGAATTCAAGATCTGTATTGAGTAGACATGGAAAGAATGGGCAGCCTTGTCCTGTTCCTGATTGTGGTGGAACTGCTTTGAGTTTCTCTCTGTTTAAGTTGATGTTGGCTGGGGGCTTGCTGTAAACTGCCAAGGCATTTTCTTAATTGAGATCCTCTCCTCCCAGATAACTTTAGCTTGTGTGAAGTTGACATAAAATTAGCCAGAACAGAGGTCATGTTTATAAAACACCTTCTGTGTACCAGCGTGGTCCAAGCCCTTTAGGGCCACTCGCTCATAAGCCCACACCCACCCCACATGGGTGGCAGAGTTTTCAAGAGGGAAATAGGTTCCGAGTTCCAGAGCTGGTAGGTAGATCTGGGGTGGGAAGTGGACCTGGGGTGGGAGGGGGCAGCCTGCCGAAGGTCATTGTGTTGCCACACTGGCATTCAGCATTTTGTGTCTCCCAGAGTTGAATGCAGACCTCCATGAGCAAGTGTGGAGTACCAACTGTGTGCTGAGAAAACCATTTCCCAATCTCCTCTCTCCTGACTCTCTCTTCTCTTATCCTTCCCTGCAGGCCTATCATCTTTCCTACCAGGGTGACACAGGGCTGGTGCTACACAGCTGAGCCCTCCTGACTAGGCCTTCACTGGGGAGCAGCTATGGGGAGGGAGGGCCATGTCCAGGTCCTGACACCTCATGAGGTGTGGGGAGAGTTCATGGTAGTCGGGTAGACGTGCTCTGGACTTTGTCCTAGAGCACCGGTGCTCATTTTGTAGATAAAGTGTCACCGGGGCCAAGCATGGCTGTGAACTGGCCACCGTCACCAGGCTTAGCTATCTGTGGCACACAGCCCCCCACCTCAGATCTCGAAGCCCCTGTATCTCTGGAATGTAGAATTAAGGTCATGAGTCCCGTGTGCTCACAGGGTAATTGTCCCTTGTGGTCAAAACGCTGTCTGGACTGTGTTTTACAATAACAGATGCAGCCAGATCTTTCCAGTTAATTGGCGGTGCTGGACAGCGTGGGAATGTCTGTCCATTCTGAGGCTCTCCCATGCAGAGTTAGAGACGGGTAGCTCTGGAGACAAAGTGGTTTCCATGGACCATCCTTCAGATTGGGGTCATGCTGTGAATGCAGACCATGTGGGCTGAGGAGAACTTGTGATGGAGAGGAGTCAAAAATAAGTGCGTGGTGTCCTCTGGCCTCCAGAGCCCCCAGGCCCAGGAGACCTGGAATCTGGAATGGCCTTGCAGCTAAGATTGGAGTCACATGTCAACCAGTTAAAAGAGCAGAGTATTTGCTGAGCACCAGCTGCTTGCGAGGTTCTGTAAGGGGCTGCAGAGATCACAGGTGCCATCCCTCCTCAGAAAGCATCCTCAGATCTGTGGGGGGAGTGTCTTTACTCAATGAAGGAGCCGGCATTTAAGTCCAGTGGGCTTATGGACTCACACGCTCTCTGTGCACCTGTGTAGATGGAAGCTTAGTATGTACCAAATATGAATAAAATAACGGAAACTGAGGAGTGAGTGGAAGTCAAAGGCGGGAAGAGAAGGCATTCGGGGGAAGACTTTGGTGTGAAAGGGTGTTGCATTTTGCTGCATAATCTCCTACCCCAATCTCTGAGGTGGTTATTTCCCACAAGTCCCGGGTCAGGAGCTTGCACAGGGGTAGCTAGGCTCGGCTGCTCTTCCATTTACCCAGTCTGAGTCAGTTACTCTCTTAGCTGTGTTTTGTGTTTGGAGGAAGGTTCAGGTTCATGAAGGCCACAGACCTGGAGTCTTGGTGACCCTCCATGTCACCAATCTCCCTGTGTGTCCTTGTGAGCTTCTTCACATCCCCCTACTCTCAAGTAGTCGGGCTTACAGAGGTAAAGCAAAGTGGTGGTCTCGACAAGTGGGGACTAGAGTTAGCTTGGAATCACCTCTGCTGTATTCATTCTGTTGGTCACAGCAAACTAGCCTTTGAAGGGTCACACGGCTGTCATATTGGGAGGCAGGGAGGTCTAATGGTGAGTCCCTCCTCCCACAGTTAGAACCAGCCCAGAGGAGGGGATGAGAACCGTGCTTAAGGCACAGCCTGACTGCAGGTCAAGAATATAAACTCAGGTTCCTATTGTCTGCTCCCAGATCTGCTCTTGCGAGGTCCATAGGTGGGCTCAGTTACCTAGCTGGCCTCAATAGATCTGCCTTTCCTGTATCCTACTAAGACATGTGTTCTTGCCTGGGGCTTAAGAAGGATTCATATGCAAAAAAATATGTTCATATATACATATACACATACATAATATATACATATATAGACACATATATTCATATATAAACTCATTATATATGTATATATTCATATATATACATACGTGTGTGTATATATATACATATGTATATATATATATGAATCTCCTGAGACTCTGATAGGTATACAGTTTCTGAATGATGAACAACTAATTATAATAATAATTGCTATTCTTACTCAGACAGGACTCAATCTTCAGATTCCCCTGCCCCCTCAGTCCTGGGATTGCAGGTAACCACTCTGGTGTTTCATTGCTTTTGCCTGCAGCTCTCCTGACTCCTTATATTTTCTTGTATTCATTCATTCATTCATTCATTCATTCATTCATTTATTCATAAATTCATTCATGTTTCCTTCACTCAGCCCCTTACCTAGATCTCAGTCTGGCCTTGAACTCATGGTAACTGTCCTACCTCAACCTCCTGAGAGAATAGTGTGTCTGAAGGCTCTGGGACAGGATTGGATTTGTTCCCTTGCAAAACTAAGGTTGGCCAAGTGTTTCAGTGAGGCAGAAATTGAGAGGCTTCGTGGGAAAAGAGGCTCAGAATCTGGTTGTGCCACACTTTGGAACTATGATAAGGGATTTGGATTTGAAGCACTATGAGAAACAACTGGGAGACGGTGGCTCTCCCAGCCTTGACGTTCCAGTCATCTGTGTTGAAACTCTGAACATCTCCCTACCTCCTTTCTCTGTCTTTGTGTTGGAAATAGCAGCCATAGAGGTGCTTTGTGAGTAGTAGGGAGATAGCAGTTGATCAGGGAACAGCCCTCCCCAGCCCGTTTTAATTCACTCTCAACTCGATGGGTGTGGAATCTGCTCCTGCCTGAGCTTGTCTCCCCTTTCCATCCTACAGTGTGCCCCTCTCCAAACCCCTGCTATTACCAGGAGGAGAGCAGAGGCCTGGGATGGGCCAGTCCCTTCTAGGGAGAACTGCAGAGAGTTGCAGGGTGATGTCACCCCTTCCTCCTTTCCTTCATTTCTACATTAGGGGCCAAATGGAGAATGTAGAGCCTACAAGTCTCCTGCCAGAGCCGGCAACATCACATCTTGATGCCTTTCTTGACTGCAAGGATGTTCCTTATGAATACACTGGGGGTTTTCCAAGCTCCTTGTTCTCTGTGCACCAAGACCTTCCACGGTTGGGACCTTCTGTAACCTCGTGTTTTCCCACCTAGCCCCTATGTTCACAAAACAGCGACTCTGAGACTTCTTATATATGAGTAGATGCTTAGGCCAATAGCTTTGGCTCTGTTCCCTGACTAGCTCATATCTCAATAATCCAGTTTATTCTATTCTAGGAGTGCCACATGGCTGGTTACTGTCTCCTCAGTTTCACACATCTGTCTTTTCCTCAGAGTTCAGGGCAAATCTCTGGTGCCTGACTGTTTTCCAGAATGCCCTCTCTGTGCTGGTTGTCCTACCTTCAAATCCTGCCGCAGATCACTGGCCATAGGCATTTTTTATTGAGAGGCGAAGCTTTCATACATGGCCCAAAAGGTTCCCTCTATAATCTTCTGGTCGGGTGTAGTCCTGGGTCACCATGATCCTGGTTTTTATTTTCCCACGTGGTGGTCGTTGTTGGTCCTTTAAGTCAATTTAACACATCTTTGCCTTCTTTTTCCTGTCATTCACTCCATCTTCCTCAAGCTGTATCTACTCACCCACATGCCCTTGAGCAGAAGCATGGTGCCCAATGTGAACCCTCCCAGATAAGCACAGAGGGTATAATCTGCCTTCCTGCCAGGGCCCCTGGTCTGTAGTACAAATGTCAACAGAGACTACTTTTGCAGGATCAATCTTATGTCTGAGGATGAGCTGACGCTGAGTCTCTCAGGAACCACCACTTCCCCTGTAACTTGTGAGAGGGGAGGTGTTGGAGTTGAGAAAGAGAGATGTTGCTGTGGTTGGGGAAGTCTCTTGTCATACTTCCAAGAAGGGACAGTCCTGCCTTGATACAACCACAGACAGCCTTTCGACATCCTGTGATGAGAAGGCGTGGCTGTGGCTCCTGGTCTTGTCCCGGGAACCCCTCCTCTTGGAGTTCTGTTATACCACAGACCTAATAGGGCTCCTATTTTTTATCAAGTGCCCTATGGTAAGCTGTAACAGTGAAAAAGCACAGACTGGTGGAGCCATAAAGCCTGGCTGGGGCTGGTGCCTGCCAACTGCATCTCGACGGCTTTGGCCGTGAGCTTGAAATCCACTCAGTTTGAGGGCAGCTTGGGTCCAAGGTACAGTGAAGGACTATCAGATTTCTGTGAACTCACAAAACCCACAAATGGATGTGCATGTCAGGCAGTCTGCTCTTTCCTGGGGCATCTGGTTTTTGTTATACCCTAGTTGCTGCAAGTAGCAGCTTTTATTTATCCAAATTTTGAATTTTGTGTCTGGAGAGATGGCTCAGCAATTAAGAGCAGCAAGCACTCTTAGAGAGGATGGAGTTCAGCTTGTAGGACCAACACACACATACACACGCATGTACACATGCACACACACACACATGCACACACACATATACACACACAGGCACATACATACATACACACACACAGGCACACACACATATACACAGGCACATACACACATACATACACACACGCACACACATAGGCACACACAGGCACACACAGGCACACACATACACACACATGCACACACACATACACACACATGCACACACACATACACACACAGGCACACACACATACACACACACAGGCATGCACACACACACAGGCACACACATACACACATACACACATACACACACAGGCACACATACACACACAGGCACGCGCACACACACAGACACACACACATAGGCACACACATACACACACACACACACTTTAAACAGTAATAATGTTAAAACAAAATTCTGAATTTGAACAGAGCCTTCCATGTGGTCACATGTGTGAACCCTATGTAACCTCGAAGACATGGATCACCCAGAAGATTTATTCAGCAGAGGTGAGGTGAGACCTGGGAATTGGTTGTTAAAATAAAAAGCCATTTCCAGGATCGGTCCTTGAAATGGAAGGAAATCCAGTCATTAAGTAGCAGGGCAGGTAGAGCCACACAGAGCAAGAGGTGCCCAGAATGGGGTGGGACAGATAAAACTATCAACTTTGACACCATTGTACTAACACAAGGTCGGCGATGCGAGTGAGCCCACGTACAGGCTCCGTTGTGTTACAGCTTTTCACGAGCTGCCACAGGGCGCTCAGTGAGCACTGTACCACAGAGCCTCGTTTACAGCCAATGCCAGCCTTTGATGTGTCTCCCCTCACAGCTTATTCATACAAACATTAGGATTAACTATGAATTTATCTTTTATCAACTGCAAGTGAGGCTGGTCTCACCCCCTTTCTTCTCACCCTCTCCCTGCCACCGAGGGATCGAGTTCTGTGGCACAAAGGGCTTCAGTACTGATGTCACCACAGATAGTAACGCATGTGATGCAGCTGTACGGAGATTCCTGTTTTCACTGGTTTGGACCAAGCAGAAATTAGATCCTTGTACAGGTTTTGCCTTCCGTCCTATTCTGTGGGTTTCACTGTCTTCGCATCTGACTCCCCTTGACTGGTGTGGCCACAGGATCTCTATTCTTGAAGAAGGTCCCTGTGGTGTCCTCTGTCAGTGGTATGGTCAGGGCAGGGCCTTCCTTCCGCTGGGTGCATTTCCCCTTCCACACTGTCAAGGGAACGGTTCAGATCGCGTGATTGCCTGTGGGATCTGAGGGGCCTTTCACGTGCTCACCAGTTGCTACTTCATGGCTAGGCCTCCTGTCTTGTGGGAACCTCTTCACCCTCCTGCAGGGAGGGTTGGTAACTGGCCCGAGTGCGTTGGAGCCCGTGTTTTGAGTGGCCAAGTGACTGCTTCTCTCTCTGCAGGCCGTAGTGGTAAAGGCTGTCCTCCTAGGCCTGTATCGCTTGGGGGACGTCCCATGTTTGCCACTTGGCATTCTGTAGAGTCAGTTTGATGGATTTCTTTTGTAGTGGGTAGTTTTGGCTCCACCACTTTAAGTCACAGTCATGCCCCGCCCGGGAGCTATCTTGGATCCACAGATGAAAGACACAGTCATTAGCTCATTGTTAACCTGCCGTACTGGCTCCTGGCTCCGTGGCAGGACTCTTCTAAGCCTCCTGTGGCCAGTGTGCCCTTCCCTTTACTCCTAGCTCAACACCTCTAAGTCTGCCCTCAGCTTAGTTGCCCAGTGAAGCCCACAGGCCTCTTTCCCTTTCCGTCTACATTTTGGAAGATATCCCCTGCGGCTCCACATCTGTTCCATCTTTCTTTCCGAAGTGCCTCAATTCTCCACCTCCTGTCTCCTAGCCTGTGGGAACCTGAAAGTCCCGCCTCTTTCTTTCTACCCAGCCATTGGCCGCTGGCATCTTTATTGATTGATCAAGAGCCAATTGGGGACAAGAATCTTCATTCCCAATTAAATCAAAGCATCAGAACGACTCCTCTACATTCTTTCACATTTTAAATTTTTAATTATTAAAATAGGGAGGGTCGAGAGAGCGTGCATAGCATGTGGGGTCAGAGGACAGCTTTCAGGAGTGGGTTCTCTCTTCTCCCCTTGTTGAAGCAGGGTGTCTTGTTTCTGTCATGCTGTGTGCTCCAGGCTAGCTGGTCCTTCAGCTTCCAGCAACCCATTCTGCTGTCGGAGCTGGGGATCACAGACGTGCTACCATGGCATCCAGCTTTTAAAATGAGTTTTTCAAGGTTGGAACTCAGGTGGTCACACTTGGATAGCAGGCACTTACACCCACTGAGCTAACCTGCTGTCCCTTTGTTGTTGTTTTTGTGAGACAGGCTCTTCAGGTGTACCCCTTACTAGCCACTCTAGAGCCCAGGCTAGCCTTGAATTCACTGCGTTCCTCCTGCCTCAAACTTCCAAGTGCTGAGAGTATAGTGTATATACACTGTATCTAGATTGTGGATTTCTTTCTTTCTTTCTTTCTTTTTTTTTCATTTGGTAGTGTTATACTTCTGATAGCCAAAACTTATTTTTGTTTGTTTTTTAATTGGGTATTATATTTACATTTCAGATTTTATCCCCGTACCCCACTTCCCCCCACCACCCAGAAACCTCCTATCCCATTCTTCTCCTCCTGCTTCTATGAGGGTGTGCCCCCACCTACCCCCACCCTCACATTCCCCCCCACTCAGTGTTCAGCCTTCATGGGACCAAGAATCTCCTCTCCCACCTATGCCTGACAAGGTCATCCTCCCCTACATATATGAAGGAAGACCAAGTGTGGATGCCTCAGTCCTACTTAGAAGGAGTAACAAAAATACTCAAGGGAGCAAATATGGAGACAACGTGTGGGACAGAAACTGAAGGAGGGCCCCTCTGGAGATCATTCCACCTGGGTATCCATCCCATGTGCAGTCACCTAAGCTAGACACTGATGTAGATGTCAGGAAGTGCATGCTGACAGGGGCCTGATGTAGCTGTCTCCTTAGAGGTCTGCCAGAGTCTGACATATTCAGAGGTAGATGCTCACAGCTAACCATTGAACTGATCAAGGGGTTCCCAATGGAGGAGTTAGAGAGAAGACTGAAGGAGCAGAAAGGGTTTGCTACCCCATGAGGAGAGCAACAATACCAACCAGCCAGAGCTCCCCAAGGTCTAAACCACCAGCCTGGGAGACTGTGGATTTCTTAAAGTTTAAAGTCTCAACGTGTACATTCCATAGCTTTAGTACATGGCTGGAAGGTATATCCTCGGGTAGGCAGGTTCAACCCATGACCCACAGGCCATGTGCGGTTAGGTAAAAATAGCTACAACTGTGGCCTAACACATAACCATAAACATGGAACATGGTGTGTGTGTGATTTTGTATGTGGTGTTTATATGTGCATGTGGATGGAGGTCAGAGGTCAAGCTTGGCAAATTCCTCAGCCATTTTCCCCTCAACTGTTTAATTTTCTTTTTAAGGCTCGTATGTATGTGGATGTGTGCACACAAGTGCAGAGGCTCCAAATGTCTGAGGTCTGGAGCTGGAGTTGCGGGTGGTTGTGAGCCACCTGACGTAGGTGCTGGAAACTGAATTTGGGTCTTTGAAAAGGCACTCTGCGCTCTTAACACTAAGGCCTCTCTGGTCTTTCCTCATTTTTGAGACAGTCTTTCACTGAGCCTGGAACTCCATTTTTTCACTTTCCAACAAGCTCCAGGGATCCGGCTGTGTCTGCCTCCCTCTCAAAGCACCGGGGTTTCACGGGCATGCCACTCCACCTAGTTGCTTGTCATGGGTGAGTGCTAGGGTCTGAAATCTGGTGCTCATGCTGCATGGCAGGCACCTTACTCAGGGAGGTTTCTCCCCAGTTAGTCCTTCTCTGTCTCTTTCTGATTCTCTCTCTCTATGTATATCTCTGTCTCTCTTTGTTCTGTCTTTGTATCTCTCTTTGTTTCTGTCTCTTTCTCTGTATTTCTCTGTCTCTGTGTGTCTCTTTTTTGTTTCTCTCTGTTCTGTCTGTATCTGTCTTTGTCTCTATCTCTCTGTGTGTCTCTGTACCTCTTTGTCTCTGTGTCTCTGTTTCTCTCTGTTCTGTCTGTATCTGTCTTTGTCTCTATCTCTCTCTGTGTCTCTGTACCTCTCTGTCTCTGTGTCTCTGTTTCTCTCTCTTCTGTCTCTGTATCTGGCTGTCTCTGTATCTCTCTTTGTCTCTAGCTCTCTCTGTGTCTCTGTCTCTCTCTATTCTGTCTGTCTCTGTGTCTCTGTATCTGTCTCTCTTTGTCTGTATCTCTCTCTGTCTCTGTGTCTCTCTCTGATCTCTGTCTCTCAGTTCTTGAGCAAGTGCTCGACACAGGGAAACCAGGTATTCCCACCAGTCTTCTGATGGACCTCACTTGGCATTCATGCAGAGTGTTACATCAGCACCTGTCTGGTAGAGGTTGAATTTGGCCTGGATGACAGGAGCCTCATTGCAGAGGCTGAGACTAAGAACTAGGGAGGTTTCCCTGGCTTCCCAAAGCCAGACCCAAACCTGGAAGGCAGACTCTTAACAGTAACAGTGAGGGTCGCCTTCTTGTAGTCTGTGACTAGACACCATCTAGCTGCCAGGTACATAGATAGCACCCTCCTGCCAGGATCTCAGCCCCTCTACCCCTGGGGTACTGAGACAGCAGATAAAAGCCTAATTAACTCTTGTGGATGGGTGGAGGATGTCAGCTGAGATGGAGACATCCACTGTAGCTCCAGCTCCAGCCTCCAGAGGAGTGTTGTTTTAGTAAAGTTGGCATTGGCTTTTAATTGGCTCCCTTACCCCCACTTATTTTGAGATAGTTTTATTTTGTATCCTGGTTGGCCTGGAGCTCAGTATGACTCATACTGGCCTCAAACTCATAGCAATCCTCCTGCCTTAGCTTCCCAAGTACTGGGATCATAGGCCTGAGATGCCACAATAAAACTTAATCAGCGCCTTGGAAGACAGGGCAGAGTTGCCCAGGGAATCAACCAACCTCCTCCTCTCTCCTCCTCTCTCCTTTTCGTTCCTCCTCCTTGCTCGATCTTCCTCACTCCTCTCTCTTCCTAGTGTGTCCCCCCACCCCCGCCCCGCCTTGCCAGCTGGGCCTGGTGCTCATTCAGTCCTCAGGTAAGGGATTCAGTTTCTGGATGAGAAATGTGTGCATTCAGGGGAATCCTCTCTCTAGATTGAACAGAGTGCTGCTTGGCTCTTTTAGGATTTGGTAATAAATATCTCTGGAAACACCATGTGACACTGGGTGGAGCCCAAGCTGGAAGAGGCTGGGCCTGGGGCCTCCTTACTTGTCTCCTCGAGTGCAGGTCTGCTCATCCCTGAAGCCCTGACTTCTTTGCTCAAACAGGATTTATGTTCTTGCTTTTTTGATAAGCCTGGTGTTGAGGGAAATGAATTAGAATTATCATGGTTCTGTGTACTCAAGCAATCTATGTAGAACCCTAGAGTGGCCATGATTTGGGGGTAGAATTAGGGTTCCTGTGTCCTGGCTGAATTGTAGTAACTATCACAGCCTCTGACTCAATGTCACGTGCTAGGCCCTATGCTAAATCCCAGGGACCAGGGATAGTGATGGTAAGCACACCATCCACCTGCAGATGGAAGGTTGACAAAATCACAAGGGGTCCAAAATGCCCTGCGTTTCAGAAGCAGGTTTGCTCAAGCCCCTTTGAGCAGATCCCAGAGGTCTTCACAGAGGTGGTGTTTGGACTAGACTGTAGGGATGGGTACTGAGCAGGTGGTTTCAGGGGTCAGACACAGCACAGCAAAGCAAAGTCAGGGAGGCTCAGCTGAGAGCCTGGCACTAGTGCTGGAGCAGGAACTGGATGGCAGAGGAGGTAAGGCTGGTTTTATAGACAGTGGGAAACAGCAGACTTTTAACTGGCATATATGAATTATCCATAATGTTCCATGACATTTTCATATGACTGCACGATGCTCTTGGATCTTTCATCTCCCCTTACCCTCCAGTCCCTCGTCTCTTGTTTTAAGATTTTTATGTGTATGCTTGCACACACATTCGTGTCGTGGAGGGTAGAGGTCAAGGCCAAATGTCTTTGTCACTTTCTACCTTTCTTAAAGATGCTTTTGTATATGGGTGTTTTGCCTGCATGTATGTTTGTGCAATACACACACACACAAACACACACAGTGCCCAAAGGTGACAGAGGGCGTCAAATCCCTGGGAATGGATTTATGCATAGCTGTCAGCTGCCATGTGGATACTGGGGATTGAAGTTGGATCTTCAAGAAGAGCCAGTGTTTGTAACTGCTGAACCATCTCTCTAGCCCCGAGATTTTTACTTTATGTATATGAGTGTTTGCCTACATGTATGCACATGTATCACATGACTGCCTATGTAATTGGCTTTTCACAGTGACACTAGGGGCAGGGCTCAAGTTCTCATGCTTTCGCGGCAAAGCATGTTACTCATGGAGCCATCTCCCAAGACGCTCTGTCTGTGCCTTTAAGAAACCCACGTTCTTCATTTCTTCTTTCCCCTTCTTACCCTTTTCCCAGAAGAGTCTTTCCCTTCCTGCTTCCACATCTTTATCTATTTCTGTTTTTGAGATAGGGCCTCACTGTGTTGCCTAACCCTAACTGTACCAGAACAGTAGACCAGGCAGGCCTCAAACTCACAGAGATACTCCTGCCTCTGCCTCTTGAGTGCTGGAATTAAAGGCATGCACCACCACAATTGGCTCATGACCTTTCAGGGGGGAAAAAAATCTATATTCATAAGGCGTTGGGGAGAAGTACCAAGCAAGAGTGAAGATTTGGGAATCCCCAGAACTCACATAAATGCTAGGTGGGTGTGGAGGTATCCCTGTAATTCTAGCCTCAGATGGCAGAGACAGGGCATCTATCCCCAGAGCAAGCCGGCTAGTAAGCCTAGCCATATCAGTGAGCTCTAAGTTTGATTGAGAGAACCTGCCCCCAATGAGTAATGGGGAGCCATGGAGGTCGGTTCAATGACATTAACCTCCAGCCTCTACTTCGTTTACACAAAGGTACCACACACATACAAAGCATGCATCCATGTGCATCGTGTATAGGAAAAATGGAAATAGATTTCATATGAGAGGAAATGTGCTATCAACTTCCAGTAGCCCCTCAATGTAATTTTCTATATTATAAAATATATCTGGGCACTTTTCAGTTCTGTGTTTAAAATATTAGCACATTTTCTTCTGGAACTTCCCCGCTTCCTGGTACTCCTGGGCTGACCTTTCTCTGGATGCACCTGAAGGCACAAGGCTTTCCGTCTGTGTCTCCCCCCACCTTTGTTCTAGGACCACCTTTAACCTTTGTCCTGTGAAAGACCCTCAACTCTTTTTCAGGGTTCCCTCCCTTGTTTCTGTGGAATGAATGCATAGTCTGGCCTAGAACCCATGACCCTCCGGCCTCGTTCATTTAATCACATTTGCTTACTGCCTGCACCTACAGCGGGGTTATCCAGATGTTATCCTTAGGACAGCTGACATGGAGACTACTAGAATTATTTTCTGTGGAGCTTATTCTCATGAAGACTGGTCAGAAAAGGCTGAGAAATAACTTTTTGGGGGGTGTTCTGGTCGCCAGCTCTTGGGTGGAAGGAGAGAGCATGTATTTGATGTACAATATACATTTTATAGAATTTTAAAGCAACTCTAGACAGTGGGCTAAAATGCAGTGGCTGATGGTGCCTCATACTGTCCAGCTCTATGTCCTGGGGCCTATGAGGCACCAGACTAAAGAAAGAGGAAGGTGGTGTTTGCATTTGCAAGTGATATGTTTTGTGAACACGTAGCAAGGGCTTTTTTAGAAAGCTAGTTCCAGGAATGTATTCAGAGGAAGGAAGGGGTGGCAGCTCTTGGCTGAGTCACTGTGGTGGCCACCTCAGACAGAGACACTTGAAGCAGGAGGTTCCTTCATTGGTGATCTCAAAGTATGGGGAAATGGTGGTGGTGTTTCTTTGGGGTCTGTGCCAACCGTAGGAGCACCCAAGGCTCCTGACACCTGATGGGGCAGCCAAGGGTCTTCACGAGCTAGCAGTGAGGCTATCAGTCTGACACTGAGGCTAACTTGCTTTAGAGACTGCAGTAGTCAGTGGCACATCTATCATGTGAGCACACATTGAAAGGACACATGGCACTGGAGACAGAACCACACTGACTTGGAATGTTGCCATCTACATAAGGAGGCCTGGGCTGTCTTCCCAGCTCTCCCAGGGAATCGGAGGCAGCTTGGCTGGAGTTCCTTCAGGCAAGCTGTCCCAAGCTCTAGTAATGTTTACATCCCATTGGAGACAGTGTATCAGCTATAGAGGCACAGCCTTTCTGTAGTTGATCAAGGGACAATTATCAGTGGTCATGGAAGCCTCACAAGGAGGACCTGGAGACATTTGAACCTTGCTTTCTTTTTCATTTCTAGCAGAGGAACCCTTAGAAGCAACGCAGGGACCATCTGGGAAGACCCCACTAGAATCCTCCAGACCCTCAGAGGAGGCCCCCACTGAGTCCCCCCAGCTGACCCCACTGCCAGAAGACCCTGCCGGACCACCACAGATAGGCCAGCGGCCAGTATTGCCACAGAGGCCCCTGCAGCCACCACCTTTGCCTGCCTGGCCTGGTCGCACAGGGTTGCCCTTCCTGCCTGGCTCTAGTGGAGTCATCATGGAGACTGGAGAGGCTGGGCCTCCAGGCAGGATGGGCATGTCCGGAAGGGGCCTGCCTCAGGGAGTGGATGGACAGATGGGGCAGGGGCCTATTCCTAGCTCGGAAGGCTACGCAGGTGCACCAGGTAAGTCTGTCCTGCAGAAGGCACGGGATAGCCGACTGTTCTAGCCTGTGCCTGGTGGTGTGTTCTGTGGGTCCAGAGTTCTACCTTCAGAGGACAAAGTTTAGGAAGGTGGCTTCCAAAGGGCGTCAAAGTTCAGAGGAACCTCTTCTTTGCTTATCTGACATGTGCATATCAGGAGCACCCCAGAACAACAAAAGAAATGTTTAAAAGTGTAATTTCTCTAAGGATGGGTCAGAATAATGATGTTGATATAGCCATTCCGGAAGGGAGAAAGAGGTCTGAAAAATACCTGTGCAGGATCTGACATTTCACTTTCTGTTTTCAGGCTATCCCAAGTCATCTCCTGTAGCCACCCCAGGTATGTCTACACAGAACCCCTGCACAGGATTGTTCTCCTTGGTGGTCTCTGCCCTGTACTTCCTGTCTCCTCTCTTGGGGGTGCTGGCACAGGTAGACAGCCTGGAGCCTAGGCCCTTCCACACCCAGCAGACCCCCTGGTCGTGGCCTCTGTGGACTGAACCTCTAGAGACTCAGAGGCAGGAATTTTCCCTCCTACATGGTCTCTGTTCATGTTGTTCAAGGGGAGGCTGGGTGGGCTGTGCCCTGTGTGGTCCTGATGAGGTTTACTGGCTTACAAGTAGGCAGCTCCCTAGATGATTCCCTATGCATCCAGCATCAGCCCCTGATGTAGCTAGCCAACGCCCAGCAGCCTCACGGTTCATTCTTTTATTCTCTCTCCCTCCCCCCCTCTCTCCCTACCTTCCTCCCTCCCTCCGTCCACATGAACACACTCTACGCAATCCCTTTGAGGCTTTCATATTCAGTGTCTGTGTCTCACACACATATCCAGCTCCCCGGTTTCTCTGTCCTAGCCCTTGGTCTGACAAGGGGAGTCTCTGGACTTCCAGCAGGAGGCGTAACTTGTACCCGGGTGTCTGTCAACACTTTCAGAAGATAGGCAGGTCCACATGCTCTTGCCTCTCTCTGTCCTAGGGGTGCCGCTGCCTGCTCTGGTGTCCTTTTCGGCTGGTCTTACCCAGAAGCCTTTTCCCAGTGATGCAGGGGTCGTCCTCTTTAATAAGGTGCTGGTGAACGATGGGGACGTGTACAACCCCAACACTGGTGAGTATCTAGAATGGAATCCTGTCTTGCTCCACCCAAATGCTCACCCTGCGTTGGCTCTTGGAGGCTGGGGAGAACCTAAGCTGGGCAGTGGATTGTCACCAAACCCTCAGTTCTTGGGCTGCAGGTGTGGGAGGGCAGCACATGGCCTCACTACTCTTCTGGAAGTGCTGCTCAGTTTTTAATGGTTGCTAAAAAGGATTTTCTTTTTAATTTGCCAGCTATGACCTGTCCCACCCCAGCCCCGCCCCTCCATCTGCCCTCTAGTGGTCACCAAGCATGCTTTATCTCCGAATGTTCAGAGGCAGACACTCTCTTCATAATCTTTTTTATGATAAGCCAAAAAGGGCTGTGTGGGGCCACACACACAGAGACTGAATTAAACAGTGGACTTTGGAAGGGGCCTGTGGCACCCATGTCTGTTCCAGAAGACCCTGTGGTAGAAAACTGACATGAGTTTCGACAGCACAGCCTTCTTTCCCTTCCTCCGGCTCACCTGTTCCCAGCCCATCACCTGATATGCTGACACACAGAGACCTTCCTGATAGCCACACATGGGTCTTTCCTACCACTTAAAAGGATAATTCCCTGTCTGGACCACGGGGCAACCCTCTGAGGCTCATGGGAGATCTAGCCTTGCCCAGTCTCCTTGCCTTTGGCAGTTACTGCTCATTTATGTAGACATGAACATGACCTTCACAGGAGGGGGAGGGTCTTAGTCATCTTGGTAATTTCAGCCACTCTTTTCACAATTCCAAGCCCAGCTACCCCTCTGGCTAAGTCACACTGGTTCTGATAAAGTCACTGGCAGACCTTGGAGAAAGCAGCCAGGTATCCCAGACTGCCAAACCTTGCTCCAAACAACCTTTCTAATCTATGCTTAGAGGCTGTGCCAGAGTTGGGGGTTGATTTTGATTGGGAATGAGGGGACTCTTTCCCCTTGGCTATGTTGGTTGTTGGGACCCCTTGTCCGCTCACACAGGCTGGTGATCTTCACAAGTAGGTCAGTACTATCAAGGAAATTCCAGGTGGTCCTTGAGCTAGGCTTGGCCCTGTGCATTGGGGCTTGATCTGTCCTGAGAGTCAAGATTCCAGGACTTATAATCAGGATTCTATTCAAATAGTAAGCATGGAAGGGGCAGGGTTGACCCAGGCATACTTGAAGGCTAGACTCTTAAATGGGCCCTTCTTTAGTTTCAGGACCCTAATTTCATGGTGACATCTGGTTTATGGTAAAGTCTAGCCACTTCCTTTGCTTCCCAGATCCTGTGGGGCACTGGGGTTAAAAGACAGTAGGGCTTCTGACTACAACTGAATAGGACCTACACTCAAGCAGCAGACTTTTTAGACAAGGAGGGTTAGCATGGCCTCCAAAAGGCTGAGTGGTTCAGTGTCTGCTTCTCGGGCGGGGCAAGCTCTGTTTTCATCTGCTGTCTCAGGAATTGGCCTAAGAGCCATCAGGAATTGGCCTAAGAGCCATCAGGGATTTAAGAAGGTGGTTTTTAACATGCCAGGGACTGGGTATTGGGCACAAGACTCCAGGGTACACAGCCCATGTACATGGCAGAGCAGGAATGTTGGCCGAACTGGATGCCTGTCCCAGCAGGGCCATGGCTGGTTTCTATTTCCTGGCCTGTTGTAAATTTAGGCAAGAATTACTCCAAGTCCTGGGGTATTGGAGCTCTTACTGTTTGGATGTTACAAGCCCTGGACAGTGGGCTCTGAAATGAACTGAGCGGCCTGAGTCTGAGATTTGCATGTGTGAGAGGCCACACTGGGGTTGTTGATGTAGAATGCCTGTCTAGAATGTACTCATCTCTGGGGTTGATCTTCATTCTGGAAAAACAGATGTGGGCAGGTGGCACACTCTTCTCGTCAGCCTTCCTTCTACAGGTTTGGTGACTAACCAGGCTGACCTGTCCAAGACACTGGGTGCTAAAACCTAGGGGCATTTGGAGGCAACCTAAAGTGGCCTTGTGTGTGATGGGTCCAAGCTAGTCTGTAACCAGGGCATGGGCGGCAAAGACACCATCTCAGCTCACCTGTGTCTGGCTCTTTGTAGGGATCTTCACCGCACCGTATGATGGGCGCTACTTGATCACAGCCACCCTTACACCGGAGAGAGACGCCTACGTGGAAGCTGTCCTGTCTGTTTCCAATGCCAGTGTTGCCCAGCTGCATACGGCTGGCTATAGGAGAGAGTTCCTGGAATACCATCGGCCCCCTGGGGCCGTGCATACCTGTGGGGGCCCAGGTGCCTTCCACCTCATTGTGCACTTGAAGGCAGGAGATGGAGTCAACGTTGTGGTGACTGGGGGCAGACTGGCTCACACAGACTTTGATGAAATGTACTCTACCTTCAGTGGTGTTTTCTTGTATCCTTTCCTTTCCCACCTCTAGGGACACCAGGAGGGGAAGAAAGGCTGTAAAATCTCCAAAGCTTTAATATATTCAGTTTGTGTAACTGGAGCACTGATCTAGTTTGCTGCACACACTCTGGCTACTCCCAGGATAAAGGCCTTATCTCCCCGTAGAGACTGCCACCCCTTGCTTCCAGACAGCTGTGGAAGTGACACATGGTTAATTCTGTCACTGTAACTGGACAACCAGAAGATTCGCTAGTCCCCTTGGCTGGAAGCCGGCTTCTCCTGCCACCTATACACCAGTTCTGCTCAGCGTTCCTGGGTTGGACCTACTCGGTGCTACCAGTGGAGGCTCATGCTGCTCCGACTGGCCTGGGCCTGATGCAGTTGGAAGACACTGTGGCAGACGCCTCTCCACACTGCATGTAGGAGATTTAAACACTGAAGTGCTGATGTGGGCTGTTCCACACGTGGTTGCCGTTACTGTCTGGTACTGATCTCTGTTCACCTGGGCCCTGCTACCAAGGCAGATGTAAGAGACATTATTTATGAAACTTGCCAGGCTCCTTAAATGACATGTACGATATAAGTGCGAAGACAGGGAGCGTCAATAAAGATGTCAGAATCTCTATGTTCTTTTTCTGTATTTGGTGCCTCATAGAATGGGAGTTACTGGGGGGGGGGGGATAGGAGCAAACTAGAGTACTTTTTATGGCTGTGCAAAGTAATCTGTGTAAATTAACCCTACTTGTTATGTAAAATATCTCATACCTGCCAGCTTCCAGGCTTCACACATTTGGGGTTTGGTTTTGGCTGGAAAACAAAGTCCAGATGTCCTTGAAGGGCAGGGCCTTCCATGGCCCTGGAGCTGAAGAGGGCCTCTGTTAGGGGAAGTGAGCTGGTTGCAGGCTAATGAGACTGACCTCGCTGCTCCACTGCTCTGCTCACTGGCAGAGAGAGCACTAAGAACTCTGGTTCCTAAGCAACAAGGAGAGGCCCAATATAAACTGGATGGCCGACTGGAAACTGAGCTCATTTGGGAAGATGAGCATGTTTGGGTCTGGGAGGCCCAGCACAACACTCCTTTCCCAGCAGCAGCATGCAGCTCTAGGTACCGGGCATCTAGCTCAGGGCGGCTTTTTGCTAACAAGGTTTGGGGAAAACCGGTCTGTCAGCCAGCATCTGTAGGGAAAGGCAACTCCCCCAGGTCCCTAGTGGAAGGTGCAGACAGGGAAGCCAGTTTTAATAGCCTTGTCTTGCTCCTAACCCAGTTGGCGGAAGAGGCCAATGCAGTAAAAATACACTGGGTTTCAAGGACTGTCTGTAAAAATGTATTATGGGATATCTGGAAGGAGGGTCATGGACTGCACCATTTCCACAGCTGGAGAGTTAGCTACAGAGGTCAGAGTGCCCTTGCCTGAGCAATGACTCATGGAAAGCCCTGAGCAGCAGGACTTTTAGGAAAGCCTAGCTGGCTCACAGGCATGGTTTTGCCCGTTTCCCTCCCTCTTCTTTGAAGACCATATTCACTGCCAAAGTGGCCAAGTGTTCAGTGGCTAGAAAGAAGGCAGGGGCCTGACAGGAGATGCACGGCCACTGTATCCCTACTCCTAGAGAGACCTCGAGCGCCCAGTGTGATTCCTTTACTGGCAGAGGAGCGCTTAGCTCTCTGTATCCAGCAGGCAAGGTGGAGTGAGCCCGACTACAGCAGCAGTCATTCGCTCACAGCAAGACAAAACGGAGGGTGAAAACGGGACTCCAGCCCATGCAGGAGACAAAGGGAGCCCCAGTCTTTTCTTGGAGATGAAAAACAGAGATAGCCAGAGCTTGTCTTGGGGAGGGGAGTTTGGAGCAGCACCCCCTAAGTGACCACACCCCCTCTAGTCATGTGCCTGTGAGTCAAGAGGTGTGAACTGAGTTCAGGTACTTACTCAGTACTTGTAATTGAGGCTGGTCTCAAGCAGTCCTCCTAAGAAGCAGGAGTAACTGGTACATACCACAGGGCCACCAGGTTCAGGGTACAACTTCTCTAACCAAGGAGCTGTGGTGACCAAGGAACAGGCAGTGCTTTTTAAGAACGGGAACATTTTGCCCCTGATCCGCACCACCACCAAACTGCACCACTGAAATGGCTGAATACTGCTGTGCAACAGAGTCTGCAAGGAGGAATGCTTGACGTCTATTTTAAATCATTTCCAGATCAGCATCTAGTCAGCCCTCCCAGAGCCGACCTGTCTTGTTTACCACACGTACCTGCTTCGTGAAAGGAAGCAGACACCTCAACTCCAGGCCTGCCGTCTCCAGAGTGGCACTGTCTGGCCCCCACCCACTTTCTAAACACATATCTGTGCTTCCCTTGTGCCATCTTACGATGGAAGGAGGTACACATGCAGGTGCAGGGGTGAAGGCTGCCCAACAGGATCCTCTCATAGCACTCAGAACTGCCCGGAGGGAAACTCCTTCATAATCGGATAACTGCCTTCATAATCAGATATTTCCTAGACAGAAATATAGTCCCACTCCCAAGATTTGTGGCTTCTGTGCCTCTTGTCAGGGAAAAGCAGCAAACACAGTATTTTCATTCAAGGATGTGTGATCCAGCAGGTGTAGTGTCTTCTGCCCAGTGATCTGAGGGAGGATGATGTCATATTACTTTTGCCATTGCTTATATGATGTGGGGTTGTGCTAAAAAAGATAATGTCCTCTCTGTTAATCTGATGGAACCATCAGGAAAGGCTTACTGAAGGTGGGGCATTAAAGCTCCTGAGCAGTGCTCCCGGAAGACTGAGGGGCAGTGTGGGAAGCAGAGTGTAGGGAAATGGTGTGTGGATGAGTCACTTGACAGAACCTGCAAGGCAGACACAGTTCCTGGAGTTGGAGCTTCACTTCTGGAACCAGAGTTTTCAAGTGAACAACAGGAAGAGGTCCCTCCTTTAGACAAGCATGTCAGCAGACAAACTGATGTTCACTTTTAACTGGTAATTGTAATTATCAATCTTTGGCATTGATACGGTCAAATGTCCCTGAAGGAAGGAGCCCAACACACTCAGTTTATGTTAGTTTATTATTGTAACATTTTTTTGTGAACATCAAACACTGCACCAAAATATGAGCCATTCATCTGAAGACAACATCTTTACCATACTGAAGGTACTGCACTGATGTTGACAATTAATTACTGACAACGTAAAGCTGCTTAGTGGCGCTGCTCTCTAATAATCAAGTACTTCATCCGCTGAATATAATTATTAAAAGGGAACTCTTTCCTCTGCCTTCAAGTAAAAAAAAATGAATTTTTACCTGGAAAGAGCATTTGCTGGGGTTTTTAAGTAAACCCCAGCATGCTCTCAAACAAGGTTTCCCAGGTTACGTGACAGACTTGCTCATGCTGTCTTACCCGTTACTTCTCTCAGGTGATGGCTCTGAAAAGCAATACAGAGGCTGGTCCTGGTCTACTCTAAGTTACTTAGCAGCTTTCATTTTGTGTAACTACAACAGCACATCTCTTTCTCCAACTGACTATGCAGATGGGTTAGACCACAGGAAATGCAGTACTGATCATACGGTTGTGTGTGCATGCTCCGGGTCCACATGGACACCCCACAAGCCTGACGGAGAGCAGCCACTGGCTCCACAGCAGTGCAAGCTTCAACACCAAACACTAAAATTAGACTGAACTGGAAAGACACGGAGCCATATTCACTGATGCAACAACTGACAAAAGACTGGGTGGCTGGTCTGCCGTAGTGTCTTCTCAGCATCACCTGTCACTGAAGACAAGGTGACACTGCAACAAGCCATCTAGGGGTTTGTGTGCAAACACACTTAAGGGCATCTCTCTTTCACAGAAAGAACAAATGTCATTTGTAACAAATGGCAATGAATTTTCAGCACAAACCTAACACTTCATAACACTACAGTAATAGTAATCTACTTTCAGCAAGGAAACTCCTTTAAATAAGGAAAGAGTTACATTCATTATCCTAAATACCCACCCATCAATGTGCAGTGACAAGTGTGGGCTAACGGACACGAGGACAGAAGGACCAGCCACCCTCTCTGCACAGGCCAGGAGACCCAGAGCCTACTCTGGACCTTCTGAAAAAGCCCATGTGTCCAAAGAAAGAGTGTCAGGAAGAAGAAACAGACTAGCTGGGCAGACTCCCTTAAGGACAAACAGAAGTGGTCTGAGAGAAAACGTAAGATTTTCTGTACCACGGAGATCCTACCAAGCTCAGGTTAAGTGCACAATTCTCACTGTTCCCCTAGAGCTAAGATGTGCTAAATCACCAGGGTGCTGATGGCTGAGGCATCAACTCCCACATGGCTGCTTTAGTAGAATCTTATTTCATTAACTGGCAAGGATTTCACATAAACGTAACCGATTGTCCCTACTACCTAACACAAATAACTCATGAAGGAGAAGTGAACTACTTATGGGAACACCAACACTGCGGAAGCCTGCACTGCCCCTTCTCCGGGAGCACGTACCTCAGGATCTGCCACAGAGAACTATCTTTCACATGGTCTTTTTTTTTCCTTTAATTAAACATTGTTACCATGGTCTCTGCATTCAACTGCAATACTGAAATGAGGCAGGGACACTCAACTCTCCAATCTGGAAAATAACCACCCCTTTTCTAAGCCACCTCTAGGTGAGCATTATTTTGAATGAAGCAAACTAAAGCCTGGTCAGGCCAGCCATCCAACTGCAGAGTTGGAACCATCTTTAACGGCAGCTCTCTCTCTGCTCAGAAGCCTCCATCTTCCCAGTGAAGGGTTGTGGCTGAACCACTGAGGTCTCTGGAATGTCTTCCTTCAATACTTCTCTTGATGTTAGCACTGCAGTGACTATCCACACACAGCTGGTCATTGGCTCTGGAGACCTGAGGACATAACTCTCCCTGGTACCGTCTGTCCCAACATTTGACAAGAGCACTTAACTAGGCCAGTGTCTGAGGCCGCCAGAGAGGTGTAGGGGCAGCCCACATCCCCATGGCCTCATCTGCACTTCCAACTGCATGAGGGTGAGTCAGAGTGATGGGTTGGGGCTACTGAGGAGGTGCTGGCACTCAACAGGCATTTAGCAACCCCTTTCTCTCATGCCTCCATGGACTTCATGTCGTGGTTGGAATCAAAATGACTGGTCAATGCCACTTGTCGAAGGCTTTTTCCTTAGCAAATCTAAAGCCCAGACTTTCAAAAATCCCCTCCTAAAATACCTGCCCCAAGGGCAACCTAAGGCAGGTGACAGTGTCAGAGAACAGGACTCCCAGGACCCAAGGCAACTGCCCGTCTGAGGAGAAGCCACTGCCTTTCCTGTGATTTAAACCAAGGTCTCACCATCACTCCAGACATGAAGTATGTATTTGTTCCTCTGGTAGGTCAGAACAACTTAAATGACTTCTTTCTCACTGCGGCAGGACAGGTAAGGAGGTCATGAGGCTAAGGTGCTTTCCCCCAACTTTCCAGCCCACACTGGTACAGCTGGGCTCACGGTGCTGACACATGAAGCAGCTGTCCTAGTTCAGTGAGCGAGAGTGGAGGTGTCCTGAGGAGGACATGGACACAGCTGGCAGCACTAACTGGACCTCTGGAGAAAGCCCTGCTTACAGAGAGAAACAATCCCAACTGCCCAGTGGAGATTTTAACTCTTTACTTTGTGTAGTAATGTGCTGGTCTGTTCTTTTGCAGTTTCTGGTTTCTTCCTTTTTACATTATGCAGCTGAGTGGTGCAGCGCACACAACTCCACAAGAAACACGTGAGAGCCCTCAAGTCATGGAGCACAGGCTGCAGAGCACAGCTTCTAATGCAGGCTGAGTGACCTCCTCTGTCTAGGTGCTGAGTGGTGGCTTAGGAAGCTCAAAGAAGGTGGCAGTGCCAGCTTCGGGAACCCTGTCCCTGTTCTGGAAAGCAGGTTCCTGACTGTCAGCTCCTGGGTCTTCATCTGGAAGAGGGCCAGTGGCAGTGCCCCCACCTCGCCAGCCACACAGGCCTTGTTCAAGCGAGGTCATCCAGGTCCACGTCGGGGATCGGGTCTCGCCAGTAGCAGAAGGAGCTGAACTCTGGGCATGGAAAGGCCGAGTTCTGCTCCTTACTGAGAAGTGGAAACACGTGTTCCACAAGCTCACTCAGCCTGTGATACCTGGAAGTATTGGGCAAAAGACACAGCTGTTACTTTACAACTGATGTATAAAACAAGAGCATGGGTGGTAAAGCCGGCTCTTCAGATTAAAAGAGGGCTCCTCACACTTAGAGTGAGTACTACCTCAGGGTACAGATACACACTCAGACACTCCTTAAACAGCTACCCACAAGGAAGAAAACAGTCAGAGGTGTGCAGCTTCTTGCCTCAGGCTGAGCCCTGTCTTGGTTCATCTAGAACCTGGCTGCAGCCTCAATGTACTTACGACGACTTGTTTCCTTTGGTCCTTTCTTGTATTAATTCCCCCTTTGGATTCACAGTGAATATTCTACAGTCTGGAACTCCGACTTGTGTGTAAGCATAGACATCCTGCAGAAGAAATGGAAACTTAGCTGGCTCCTCGTAAGCCAGAACCATGGCATCAACTGAGTACGTAGGAGGTCAGACAATGGAGCCAACACCGTCAGTAAACCCAAGCTATGGAGACCACCCCTAGGATGCAGTACAAAAGGCAGAGAAGAGAACTCACACCATGGCTCTAGTGTGGATCCAAGGGCACGGCTTAGAACCAGTCAGAACAGTGGTTCTCAACCCCTCTGGGGAGTCAGAGGACCCTTTCAAAGGAGTCGTATATAACGTGTCCTGCATACCAGATATTTACATTACGATTCATAACAGTATAAAAATTATAGATATGAAGTAGCAATGAAAATAATTTCATGGTTGGGGGTCACCACATGAACAACTGTATTTAAGGGTCATACAGCATTAGGAAGGTTGAGAACCACTGAGTTAGAACTTAAGGCAGAGAACCAGTTAGAATGTAGGCAGAATTGCCTGAGAAAATGTTCAAACTGGGGTGGGGGAGGCCATCCTTCTGTATACAATCCTGGAGTCAGTAGGGGATGCAGACTTCTCCAACTGCTAGGGAATTTGAATAACCCTTGCCTCTACTGCAGACCAACAAACCTTAGCTACTCAGGTGGCTAAGGCACGAAAGTTGCCTAAGCTACAGAATGAGTTCCAGGCCAGCCTGGCTAAGTTTCTGAGATCTTGTCTCAACAAAAAATTTTAAATGGGACTAGAGAGATGGCTCATTGTTAAGAATACTTGATGCTCTTTCAGAAGGACCTGGGTTCGATTTCCAGCACCCATATGGTGATGCAAAACCATCTGTAACTCTAGTTTCAAGAGATCTTATGGCTTCTTCTGGCACGCACACGGTACACGTACACGCACACGCACACGCACACGCACACACACAGAGAAGCAAAGCATTCATATACATAAAATAATTTTTAAAAAATGTTAGAAAAGGTAAAAGGGTTTGGGATAACACAATGACAGAGGTGCATGCCTAGAATGTGCAAAGCTCTAGGCTCAACGGCCAATCTGGGGGATAGGAGGTGTATGTCATGGGAAGCCCCACTGGGCTGACGAGCCATTGTACTGCTTACGGAGCCATGCCATGGCTGAGCCCTCAAACGGACCTCTTGAACTGTGCTCACACAGTACCCACACACAACGCCACAGACACTTACATTGGGACGGTTTCCAAAGGCAGCATAGAAGGGCTGCCTGGACGGGGCAAACAAGTTCTTAATGTCAGTCAGACACTCAATTTTGAACTTCTCTGGTTTCTTTTCTATAACTTCCCTAAAGACAAAAAGATACAATCACTAAATTCAAAATGGTAATTTTCACTAGAGTACATTCTTGGAAAGACTTTTCTGCTCCCAGCCACCTATTTTCTTAGTCCTTGGGCACTGTCACCTCCTTCCTTCTCTGTCAGTCTCCTGACAGTATCTGAGTGATAACACTAGTAGACAGACACACTTTAACTCAGCATCTGAGCGCTTCAGAGAGCCAAGGAATGAAGAAAACAGACACTCTCTAGCCTGGGGGACCCTGTCGGAGTTCTGTTCACATGCTCAACAGGCCCTGAGCTTCAGCGCCCCTCTGTCTCCCAAGGGGGAACCCAGCAGACCCACTGGAAAGCTACCTGTGGAAGGCAGAGAACAAGCTGCTGGGAGACAGCATCAGAGGGCCTCGAGGCAAGATGGTGCCCTTGTCATTGACCCAGTGCAGATAACCACGGGTCATGTCGGCCATGCCGATGGCACGTGCAGAACAGTACAGAAACTTGTAACCATTCCTAAAAGACAACATACACACACATACATGCAACCTGGTTAGGTGTATCTTTTGAATAAAGAAAAAACATTTTTTTTCTTTTATCAGATCCAAATCAAGTTCTTCTCATTTACTTTGAAAATCAAATTACTGAACTTAGAAGGAAACCAGTTTGAGTTACACATAATGGGAAAACAGAGGCATGTGCAAAATGGCTTATGTTAAACTGCAAAGTAATGACAGAGTGCACATGGTACACCTAGCTCAGAAAAAGATCCAGACTGGACAAAACTGGACTATCTTTATGTTATTAGCTGCAAAGGAACAATCCAAAGGGTCTTCTTTTAAGGACATTTTGTTGGACACACACCATTCTCTAGGACAGGGAGTAAAGTTACGCCCGAGTAACTGACACATTCTGATTTCCTATCACGGTATTCTACGATGGGCACTATAGATTTCCAGACTCATGGACAGTGGACATGCTACGATCCCAGAAAGGACACACATGCCTGTGCTGTCTGCCCAGTAAATAAACCAAGATGAAAATCAGCCTTCCTGATAAATCCTAGATAAAAATAATTAACATTCTGACTACACAGGTAAGTCATCGGAGCCTAAAATTGAGCTGAGCTAAGGCACGTAAAACCCATTAATAGGATACCAAGCACACTCTTGCAAACAAAACTATAAATAAAATAAAGCCATAAATACACAACGCATACAGATTCATGATTTATTTTTCTCCTGTCCTTAGTCAAAGCTAAGCTGAGGCAGAAGGACACCTGAGAATGGTACTTACTCATTGATGGAGTGGTAGAGCCTCGCTATGCCCTGATGAGTCCAGTCTTTACCCAGCTGCGGGAGAATCTGTCCCAAAGCATCAGACCTGGCAAAAAGGTAGAAACAGAAGCAGGTACCAGAAGCCCAGCACATAAGGCCAGTCGTTTCCACACTGGCTGCTAATGACCACCACTGGGGCATAGGCTGGCTACCACGGGCAGGGTGGTTCCACCCGGATTTTGTGCAGCTGCAAGGCAGCTCTGGAATGACATATGAAGAGGCACTCCTAAAAGCGGTGTCATAGGAGAGCCCATTATTTATTTTTAGAGATAATTTACTAGCACATCTCACCCCCCCCCATGCCTAAAATTTTTAACAGTATGTCTTTTTTGAACATTAGAATTTGGAGACCAGATAGCCAAATTTTGGAGACCAAGTTAATTTTGAGAATTCATTTGTATGGTTCCATGCACCTCATCTTCAGTCATAAAATGACTTCACTTGGGCTGCCTTCAGGACACCTTAGGGCATATGGCTTAAAGGACACGCTCTCTACTGGGGACTGGGTGCCTCCCTGACTCACATCCTTCCCATTAACCACAGGAGGTCTGCGCTTACTTGGTTATTGTCCCATCAATGTCGGAGATGATGACTTTGTCATTCCAGTTCCACAGGTAGATGGTGCCCGCACACCGACAGGTACCCTGATACTGGGTTGTAATACTGAATACAACATCATTGGGGCCATCATGGAGCTTCAGTTTTGCCTTTTATAAAAAGCACAACAGTAAAGAAAGCTGAAAATATCTACTTTGGAACAGAGTTGAAAGCTTTCCAACAAAACTCAGGGCATGTGGTTTCTTTGGTGTTAGCATGTAGTCTAGCCCAAACTCAAGCATGGTCACAATGGTTGAGGAAGCCACACTGCTTGACTACTGTTTTCTAATTCCAAGGGTTTCCTGATGCCCCACATAAAACAAAACCTCCCTGTCCCCCATCACACTTGAAATCACTGCCCTAGGCACAGCCTCATGCTCAGCCCAGTAACGCCATCTCATAGTGAAAATGTGTGCAAGTATGATGCAGGCACTGCATTGCAAATGTCAGTGCTCTGTCCGAGTCCTGTGCTCAGTGTGAAGTAAGGTTCACCAAAGAAGCTCGCTAAACACAGCCACTCCTTGATTCATTTCCAGACACTGAGGCACAAGGTCTAGGTGGGGAGGAAGGCATGTCACAAGCTCACCAGGTGTGGGGGTGCTGTTCTTCTAGTGAGCATTTACATAAATATGACTCTATGTATGACACTTACTATCTGGTCCGAGGAGAGTCGGAGGGACTTCTTATATGAGGCTGTCCCACAGTGACTCAGTGTCTCCATCGAGATGGGGTCAACTTTGATGGTTTCTTCCAACTCCTGTGACCCCTCGTCACTAGAAGTGTCATTCTCTGCAGGTCTATCCAACATCAAACTAGTTACAAAGAGGCAGTGTACCTGACTGATGAGAGCTTTTATAATTTAGGACAAGAAAATAAACAAGTGTCACACATCCATAATCCTAGCCCTGAGAAGGCTAAGGCAGAAACAGAAGGAGCTGTTCAAGGTTGGGCTATACAGGAAGTCTCAAAACCAAACCCCAGCCCTTTCTAGGATGGCAACAACTGTTTCCACCACCACTGACCCACAACCACTTACTTATGCCAGAACTACTGGCATCACAAATGTAGAAGCCCACCATCTTCCTCCTCCTTGTAAATGGCAGGCAGTTACTTCTCTATCTTTTACAACATCATTAGCAAAAGGAGAGCCGGTAGACCCCACGGCATTCTCTGGACACAGCAGGGAATATTCTAAAGCCAGTAAATACACTTGATACTCTTTACCAAAGAGAAAGTAAGAAGACCAAGGAGATACACTAGGATCGCCACTAGGGGATGGGGTTGGGAATGTAAGCCCAGGAGCACACAACATGCTCAGCTTTTCTCAGGCTCAGCCAACTCATACACCCAACCTGCCCTTCAGAAGCGATTTCATGTTCCCTCAGACACTGGGAAAGCAGGGGAGCACAGACAGAGGACAACAGCTCTGAATGTGTCCAGGATGATCCCTTCCCAAAGCTCTGCCTTTCCTAGCAGCTTGCCTCTGTGGTAGGCACAGCAGTTACAAGTACTGAAGTGAGTATTTGGTCCTGTAAACTGGGAAAGGCAGCTCTTAGCTACCAAGAGACATCGTCAAGCCACTTAGTGTCATGTCTCTCTATAGGAAAAAGGTATTTCTGGTACATATTCAGCAGAATTGCTTTAACAATCAAGCAGGAGTGACCAAGTGCTGTGAGGTACGAGAAAGGACAAGGTACCCACCTGGTACTGGTTGGCTCCTCAGCACTGGAAGGCAGGTCATTTGCTGGAGGGATCTCGGATTTTCCCTCCTTGGTCTCTGGCAACTGCAAGAAAAATACTGTCAATATACAACGTTTCTCCAGACTTCAGCTGCAGTCCTCCCTAGGAAACAAAATCTCAATACATGACTGGAAACTTGAGATTTTTTTGAAGGGCAGAAATCATATTCTGCTTATAAAAAGCTGTCCTGGGGAGCTAGCAGGAACTTAAAGAGTACTGTGTTAAACCACAGCATGTAAATGCCCAATGGTCAGGTCACTAGTAAGACAACCTGGACTGTCCTGCAGAAGGGAGAAAAGCAGCCAGTGACCACAATGATATACACATGAATTTGGTGAAGCAGGACCAACCTTGTGCTATCTGAAAAGCAACAGGTAAAACTCCCAGAATCCTCTCCCTTTGAAGGCTTTGGAAAATGAAGCCTCATTCATTGAGTGTGGGTCTCTGAACAAGCCTTATCTGCTCTGCTAAAGGGACATTCCTCATGTTTGTATGCAGATTTGTGTAGGATTATAACTGCTTACTCATGCCACAGATGTGACATAGGAAGTAGAAGAAGCAGACTCTGGAGTCAAACTTAAAGTTAGCCCCAGGTCCACCCAGCTCTATCCCCAAAATGACAGTTCAAATGTCTCCATCACTTCACTGTAAAAAGTACCAGCATAGTGCAGTGACCCCCTCAGAGCCACTGAATGCTGTCACTACAAACAGTGCCTCTGGCCTGCTTTCTTATGAGTGACAGAAAGAGTTGCTTTAAAATAATCAGATTCATTACCTGTTTGGTCATGCTTTCTTTCTTTCGCCAAAACCACCATCGACCAGATTTCTTTGGCATCTTGTCTTTAACCCAGGACTCGACCGTGGCCTGCCAACAGTGAAGGTCAATCCATGAGATCCAGGGTTATAAATCACTGCCATCCTCACTGTGTTACTCTGTAGACAGTGCCTTACTACAGAATGTGACAAGGACCAGCCTCGGCTAGGCCCGGCTTCCTGAGAGGGGTATTTGGGAGTGGCAAAAAGAAACGACTCAAAGTCAAATTGTGGGTCCAATTTTGTGGCTATTCTAAAAATTCACTGGTTGTCACAGCTAATTTTCTGCTTGAGAACAGCTGACTCTGCTAGTAAAAATTCTAAAAGCTAACTGGATAGCTCATGATTTTTCTGACCAGAGTCAGAAAAGCTGCTATAAAAAGTTCTTGATTTTCTGACTAAGCCAGAAATTGTGTTGGAAAAACATTCTAAAAGTAATCTTTGGGTTTTCCAATCAAAATCAGAAAGCAGAAAAATTCAAGAGCTGTGCTTGCTCTCCATGGATTTTCCCAACCAAGTCAGAAATCCTGTTGGGAGAAAATTCTTGTGAGCTGTTTTCACTCTCCAGAGATCTGCAGATGGCTCAGCTCTCACTAGAGAAAAGTCTAAAAACAATACGACTGCATTCTGCTAGCTCATCTCAAAAGTCATTTCAACTTTTGCAGACCAAAAGTTCCGTTTTTTATCAATTCAGTTATTTATTCTAGGTTCCCTTTTGATTATTCTATGAACAAGCATCCTGTGACCCCAGTTGCTTAATTCTCAGGAGACAGCAAGCACACGTTTCCCTTTAACAGTGCAAAAGAATTCAAGCTCTGCCTGACTCTGTTACTCACACATGCTAAGTTCGCTGGGTGGGACTCCATCCTGAAATTACCAGTCCTACCATACCTGGGCTTGAACTCCTTGTGTCCCAGGCTCACCCTGAACTCAGGAATCTGCCTGCCTTTGTATCTTTCTGACAAGCTGGCTCATTAATGCAGCCACCTCTGTTCTTTCAGATTCATGAAGCACCTCATACAATTCACATCACATTCTTACATTTTCGCATAGTTGAGAAATTATTTATTTCTGAACTCATGTTTTTACAGTTCTTCTCCAAAGCCTTAAGAGCTCTCCTGAAGGTTCCAGTGTTTCCCATTAGACACACCTTCACCTCCCAGACTCATGCTGTTTCAGATTAACATGGAGTCATGAATGCTAACAAAGAGGACATTCCTTGAAGGAAGGATGCAAAATATGTACATTATTGTACCAAGCCTTATGCCCACGGCAGCCATTGACACTTTTGCAGGCTCAGGCCCACTGGCCCTGTTCCCACCAAGGCCTCCCACCACCAGACTTCCCTGGAGCTTTGCCATCTCCAAACAACCACACTGCCTTTCTTTCCTTCTGAGCTCCCGAGAGCACTGATGGATCTGGGAGGTGTGCAGAGTGTCACTCATTCTTGTGGAGTCTGGCATGGCCTTGGTGGGCAAATATAGTAGTTTGGATCTCTGATATAAAATATTAAAGTAAAAACCTTGAATAGAACCCAAACTTTATGACTACTGTATGTTACAGATATTTTTGGAGAAGGTTTCAAATGCACATCACTCACCTTAGGCAAACTCTTCTGAAATACCTGTAAGCTAAGAATCATGGGAGCAGCCAACGCCCAGTTGTAGTAACTATGAGAAACAAAAAAATAAGCAAAACCATTACACAGTTGGTGTCAGAAGCAAAGCAGGGTTGGGAAGGAAGGTCAGAGGCAGAGGCAGAGGCAGAGGCAGAGGCAGAGTTGGAAGAATAGAGGAAAGAGAAAAAAATAACATCAAATTGTTTATTCTTTCCAATAACAAGATGAGCAACTAAATTTTGAAGACTTGCTATAAACCAAACTTCTCTGAGTTGAGAAACCCATAGAAAAAATAACAGTGTCTCGAGGACTCAGCCAACAATAACCTGAAGTTCTAGCCTCACAAACCATTGTTTGTTGGCTCATTTATGGGATCACAAACTTTAAAACAAACAAACAAACAAACAAACAAACAAAAAAACTGTGACAGTTAAATACTGCAGAGTACCCAGCAACAGTCAAAGCATTAGTATTTACCGGTTATATATCCGTATTACGAGGTTTGGGTTGTCTATAAGGCCAGGGTTTTCTGCAAACTCATGGTAAGTGATGATATGCTCCAAGAACTTCTCTGTAAAGCAAACAGCGGTCAGGTCAGTGTGGTGGGAGTGCAAGGGTCCCTGCAGGGCGCTTCCAGCTTCCAGCTTCCAGCTTCCAGCGCTCTCCCTAAAGGACATGTGGGCTAAAAACGGTTTCTAAAAAAAAGCTATGTTTTCCATATTGGTTAAGACACTTCCGTATTTTTAGGACTCAAACAAACTAAACCCCAAACCAATGTAAAATATAAAATCTCAACACTTGTGCTTTATAACATTCTATAGCATGCACCCCTGCTCCATTTTAAGGCAGGTCTAGGGGTGTGTTTGCCCAGTCTCTTCCCATTTTTAGATCTTCGAAGGGGAGGAGACAGGATAGCACTAAAGTGATGGTGTTAGTCATGGGAAAGAAATCTTGTTTCTTAAAAACAGCCATTATGGGCCAGTGGAAAACTGAGAAAAATTAATTTAAAATGAATAAAGTTGCCAGAGGCAGGAAAACTGAGGGAACCAGATGTGTCCAGACTACGCAGGACAACCTAAGCAATTTGGTTCAGGGTTACTTAAACTAAAATCAAGAGGGATCGGTACAGCTAGGGCACACTGCTTAGTAGCTAATTGCTCTATATTCAATCCTTAACACAGGAGGTGAGGAACCAAGAGGTGTTAAGAGCATGGGACAGAAGTTTTTCAAGCAGGAGACAGAGGCAATCCTACTCTTTTGGTACTATCGACTTGGTGGACAGCACTGTACCACAGCTTCTGAGTCCTGGTGCCTGTCAGGAATTTATCTGGGAAAGCCCCACAGATAGTTCAGCAATGTTTACACACAAGCAGGATCAATGCAGTCTGAGCCCACCTTGCTGCTCTGCAGAGAGCATAGTGTTTGAGCTACCAAATTCTGAATTTGAAATCAGAATCTTTGAGGTCTAGGTCCTCACAAACTCCCCACACAAAGGCACTCCGAGGCTCTAAGGATATAGCTTTATGGGAAAGTACCCCCACTCACAAGGGCCAATGAGGAATTTAGACAGCATTCAATGTTTCAAAGTATATTTCTCATTAGATTTTTTTCTCATGCCAGTAATTTACTAAATTAAATCTGTGCAGAAGGACAGAATTTAAATCAAGAGATGACCAGGCATGGCTGTCCAGCATACCTTTAGAAATCTCTCCATTCTCACTGAGGCCTCCACAGAGGGAGAGAGTTACATCAGGCAAGTCCATGGCAGAGTCTGAAAGGCATTCGGTGCCACTGTCTGCAGCTGCACTTCCCACAGACTGTGGGGACTGAGAACCAGAGAATGTGTCAGACTCAGGCCACTGCCTGGAACCTGGATCCGTGTCACTGTGGCAGAGGGAAGGAAGAAGAAAAAAGTGCTTATTCTGTCATGACTTCTTATATTTTTGCTTTAGTGTATGGTCCACTAGGGTTTTAAATCAAACAGCTTATCCCCTAAGACGAATAGATCGAAAATCGAATGTAATTTCTGAGGCATATGAGGCATGATGCATGCATGCATGTGAGTGTGGCATGACACACATGGAGATGCAGAGCATGATGCCAGGCAGGTGTCTTCCTCCATCACTCTCAGGCTTGCTTGCCTTCAAACACGTGCCCTCCTGAGTTGCAGGCTTGCCAAGCGGGCCAGGCTGGTCAACAAGAGAGCGCCTGGATCTTCTACCTGTCTCCATCATCCTATGCTGGAGTTATAGGCATGTGAAGCAGCCACACCTTTGTGTGTGTGCTGGCAATCTAAACTGTGGGTCTTATGCTATCACAGGTAAGTGCTCTTATCCACCAAGCCATCTTGCTGTGACCCCGCTCTACAGATTTTTAACGTAGTGTCTAAAAAACACATCATAAATGACATTAGTAAGAATCTGAATATGAAAAATTTAACTGTGAATGTAGAAAACACTTCACAATGGTGCCGAACTTTCAACTGGGGTCTTCCTGACTAATTATAGGAGAACAAGTTATAAGCACTAACTTAAATTGCCATTATGAAGTAACAGGACAGTTAAGAAAAATCTGACATTTGGAAGTACTTTGACCCTGCATCCCAGGAGAAAGGCATGGTAATGTGCAGTCTGGAGAAAATCACTGGGCCCAAGGCTGCATTCTTGAATCAAACTGCTCCTCTCAACAGCTTAATACTCTCTAAAACTAAACTAATTTAAAAGGCAGAAACTACTCAAGAGAACATACACAGAAGGCCTGGCCACCGGGAAATGCAGAATGTCTTCACAGCACTGAGGTCTGGACCTTACTCTGACTTTTCTAGGTAAGGCACAGAAAGTCTGGTGGTAGAGGGCGAGTGCACTGGAAACCTTTTGTAATGGAACATAAATGTGAAATAAGGAAATGGAACACCATACCTCTTACTCACGACCATTAACTATTTTAAACTTTGGTGAATATTTAGCATAATATTTGATATGTTCAGATTTTTCCTAGAAGCTGGGGGAAAATTTTAATGTTGGGAATTGAACTCAGGACTCTAAGCAGGCATTTGGCCACTAAATCACATCCCTAACACAAGAAGGCAGGACTTCTAAAGTTTTATTAAAGCAAGACAAAGCATGACACATGACACATCTGGTGAGATCAACATGAACTTATGAAAAACAAAACAAAACATAAACCTAAAAGTGGAGCCGTAGGTGGCAGCAGTGCAGATACACAGCCATGCTCAGACTCGGAAGGAGGTTTAGGTTTGGGGAAATTGTCTCTTCCTGTAATGCACACCTCCAGACAGACATGAAACTAATGAAGAAATTGTCTCTTCATTAGAAAGGGTTAGAGAGTCCTGCCCAGTGAGAGGGCGGGCAGAGAAGTAGCACCCACACTCGGAAGAGAACAGAAGATGGCTGTGTACTCTCAACTTCTGCACTGTCTTCCCTGGGTTCCTAAGATAGAAGAATGCCTGTGTGGGGGACCCACCAACACCAGTGCTGGAATGCTCTCCCCGAGCTTTATCAGTTGCAGCAGCTGGACTCATCAGACGGTAACAACATGTCAACACAAGGATGCCATCTGACTCAGCAAGCTGTCAAACCCACAGGGATGATGGGATACGTGTAAGAGTCTGGCTGTGACAATTTAGTAACACAGAGGGTGACAAGCATGACAAAGCACAATTATGACATGTCCCAGTAGTCAGTCCTAAAGCTAAGTGTGGCCAGTGAAAAGACAGTAACCTTATCCAGTAAAATTATTGTCAAGTACAGTGATATTTCACTGTATTAGTGATGACCCCCACCCCCTTTCTTTCTGAGACTAGGTTTCTCTATTATATAGCTTTTATGGCTATCCTGAAACTGCATTTGTAGACCAGGCTGGCTTCTAACTCAGAGTCACAGAGAGCTACCAGTTTTTACTTCCCAAGCACTGAATTAAAGGTGTGTGTCACCATGCATGTCTGGCCTTGCTCCTAATTCTTAGTGTGGAAGTAAAAGGATTGGGAAATATGAGACAAAGTCATAAATTAGTCTTTCTTTCTTAATCTATCTATCTTTTTTTCTTTCTTTTCCCTCCCTCCCTCCCTCCCTCCCTCCCTCTCTTTCTTTCCTTTCTTTCTTTCTTTCTTTCTTTCTTTCTTTCTTTCTTTCTTTCTTTCTTTCTTTCTTTCTTTCTTTCTTTCTTTCTTTCTGATACAGGGTCTCTCTATGTAGCCTTGGCTGTCCTAGAGTTTGCTCTGTAGACCAGGCTGGCCTTGAACTCAGAGATTCACCTGTCTCTGGCTCCAAAGTGCCATAATTAAAGGTGTGTGCCACTATTGCCGGGCTTGACAAAGTCATACTTCTAAGAGATTACATTTGAATTTTTTCCACCCTTAAAAAACTGGAGCAATTTCAATTCTTCCATCTTTAAAAACCCATAATTTCAAATGAAGTATGTGGCATTTTAAGATAAGTTAAGGTATAGAGTTAGGAAGGAACTTTAAGAACCTCTTAAAATTACATGTTAAAAAAATCTTAAATATATTTATGTCAATCTCATTTTTCCATTCCAAGTAAAAATGAAGTATGTCTTCCAAATACTTATTTAAAAATATAGTTGTGTATAAGGCTCCATAGATTCAAGCCATACTTCCTGAGAAGAAAGTAGTTTTATAATTCCTTGGGGGCTGGAGTAAGCTAATGGATGAAGAGATGGCTTAATGGTTAAGAGCACTGACTGCTCTTCCAAAGGTCCTGAGTTCAATTCCCAGCAACCACATGGTGGCTCATAGCCACCTGTAAAGGGGTCTGATGCCCTCTTCTGGTGTGTCTGGAAACAGCTACAGTGTACTCATATAAATAAAATAAATCCTTAAAAAAACATTTTTTTAAAAAGTAGTAATTCCTCTTAGGTTAAAAGAACCTGGGAAGACAGTTAATGTACACTGTTTGAGGGTCACGGTCAGGCTGCTAAAAATAGTAAGGCACGGGCACCACAGTGCTGTGATGCGGCAGGAACTGTGATCAACTCAAGGACACAGGGTCTCCTGGAATGAGGCCTTATGTGACTAAGTTCACAAGTGGCTTCACACTCTTCAAAGGAGTGAAGAAATTCTTTGTAAAATGCTTGCAAACAGCAATGTACTATTTTTAAATATGCAATTACATAAAACAAATGCCAAAGAAATTTCCTTAAGCATATTCAGTTTGTTATTAACAACTGTAAAGAGTGCACTAATCCAGGGCTCCAAGATGGCCCAGCAGGCAAAAGTGCTTCTGTGCTAGCCTGACAGCCTGAACTTGCTCCCTGGAACCAGCATGGTAGAAAGAAGCAACTGTGTCTCCTGCCCTCTGCGTGGGAACAACACCCACCCACGCATGCACACACGCACATACACATGAGGTGGGAGATTAAATTCTAAAGTCAAATACTTTTATATGTTTTCATAAACAAGTAATACTTTCAAGTCACTAGAAAACAACAAACACTATTTATGAGCTTCCCCAAACCAGAAGCAATAACCAGATTTGGCTAAAAGACAGTCACTCTGTTCCTCTTGCTCAGAGAATCTCAAGCTGTTCACTCCTCAGCACACTAACGTACACTACCTTTTAGGGAAATAGAGAGCTGCCACCTCAGGCTCAAGAGCCTTTAAGTCATCAAGGTAAATGTCATCAGGTCCCTGGTGCTGGCTTCTTTTGTGAACACCTATTAAAAAAAAAAAAAAAACATACAGAGGTAAGAATTTATTCTCTATTTACAATTCTGTGGTAAAATAAAGTTTTCTAAGAACAATAGACCACTATGTGCCTAAAGCAAGGCCCTGGGATCAGCCTTTATCCTGTTTTCTACCTTGTCCTGGCCTGTGCTCTGTCTCTGTCTCTGTCTCTGTCTCTGTGTCTGTCTGTCTGTCTGTCTGTCTGTCTCTCTCTCTCTCTCTGTGACAGTACTGGAGCTATACAGAGAACAGACTTAGGTGGCATGTCCTGGGGTACTTAAGAGTGACATGTCACAATTTCTAGAACTTGCTTTCTGTTTCTAAGTCAAGAGACGGTGGAGATAGAGCTGTCACTGTACCACATAATAACACTTAAGTGGACACAGAGACAGACAATGGTGGTCCCAAAATACTAGAATGCACTTGGAAATGCCTGCTGCCTAGTGACAACTGGCTGCTATAGCATCTTAGGGTGACACATTAGTGATGGTGGGGGCGTAAACACACCTATGGCACCATTTCTCCTATATTAGTATGTACATGCAATTATGTACAGAACATCTTGGTAATGATAAGAGCGACTTATTTACATATTTATTACTTATAACTATTTTAGGGCACACTCCCATCTGTTTACTGACATAATGGTGTGCCATTCTATACTGGCAACAGCATCATTTCATGTTCCCAGTCTCTCCCAACTGCAACAAGAAGCCAGGTCAATTGATTCATACTATATAAAAATACTATGATGTTCACACAATGCTAAATTGCCCAAGGACACTCTTCTCAGACAATATCCCTGCCATTAAGCGACGTACCACAGTATGTATAAAACTTTCATAATCAGGCTTAGGGGAGGTGGAAAGAATAAAGCCAGAAATGGTAGGAACCATTCTGAGCTCTCATGTCTACAAATTCCTACACAATCTCCTACATCAAAACCAAGCATCTACCAAATGAGAACTGGTTACACCCCTTAACAGTTCTTAGAACAGAACAAACACTAGGTAAATTTTGGTGAGAGCCACCATCAACTATGTATCAGATTCGGCCACAAATACCCTGGATAGCCACACTCTTAGTTTGAACAACTTATTTCTGAATGACCTGAGCCTGAATCAGTTTGTGATATGGAATGTTTTTTTTTTTTCTTCCTTCAAAGTGGAGCTATTCATCTAAATATGATAGGTATCTATCTATCTATCTATCTATCTATCTATCTATCTATCTATCTATCATATTTAGATGAATAACTGCTTCACTTTGAGATACATTATATATATGTATTTAACCATCGACTCATCTCTCTAGCCCCTAGTAGATATTTGGTCTTAAACCATACGAAACCTACAAAAAATCTAATTTTGCTTCAAAAAATCTAATTTTGCTTCAGTTAAGCAGATGTCTGAAAAAACACTTTTTCTCTGTTCCAGTTTTATTTCTATTTAAGCAAAAGGTCATTTAAGATTTCATTCACTAACATTCCTAGTTAATAATTCAATACAGCATATGAATCTCGGTAGAACCGTAGTGTAAAAGCACAGCACACATACTTAGTATGCTTGGGGAAGACACATATGATTTCTTCATGTCGACAATGATACTGTCACTGTGCACATCAATGGGTTGGAATTCATTCATTTACTTCTTACTAAATACTTCTTAAAAGCTTCCTGAGTGTTGGCTTGGAAGACCAATACAAAAGCACAGAAGTTTAAAGTCTTGTTTTGGTGAAAATTTAAAGAGCAAGAGAAGCCACAATGGGTGAGTTATCACAATGAAGTTTGGGGCAAGTTCTGACTGGCGAGCACAAACACAAAGGGCTATCACATGGTACCTAAAACATTGAGGCAACATACCATCTACACTGATGGGCTATCACATGGTACTTAAAACACTGAAACAACATGCCATCTACACCGATGGTATGTGATGTCAAGCAATTACCTTTCTTCTTTGTTGGTGAGTCTATTTTAGCAGCTGGTTTGGGTTCTGAGAGAGCCTCTGCTGATGGGCTGGAAACAGGGTCTGCATCTAATAGAGATGAAATCTGAGGTGCTTCAAGAGGTGACTCCGGAAGTTCAGTAGAAGCTGCATCACTCAGTTGCTTACACAGGGCTCTAGGTTTGGGTTTCACTATAGTACAGGTAGTATCTTCAACAGTAGCATCCTTCTCAACTTCTCTTATGAGGCTGTCTTCACTGGGAATCACCCTAAAATGAGTGTTCTCTGATGGTGTGATCGTAGCTGTCCTTGGATGATAGTCATATCGTTCTCTTTTGGTGACCTGCAAAGGTGAATTGTTTAAAAACTAACTTCAAATGTATTTGTTATGGTTAATTTTATATGTGGTAATATATTCATTAGCTGTATTTTGTGTGAAACAGGACACAATTGGCAAAATAACTGTATTTTGTTCAATGTCATGATGTTTATAAACAAGAATTACATTCATAACTACTGTCATCAGAGTCAAACAATGGAGAAAACTGTATAGACAATTTCCGGAGTCTAAGACAGAAAATACTCATCTTGAGGGAAACAGCTTATAGCATACACAAAATCCTTACCAGACTACCTGATGCCAGTGCTCCTTACAGCAACTTATGGCAGTCAATCAAAACCAAGTACATTTCTGATTTAACAAAACCGAATTCAACACAAGATCTAAATGATTTCACGAAATGGATCTTCTGGTTGATTATTCTTTCAGTGTGAACAGCTGAAAAGTTGTACAAACTTTCTCCTACCTGATGCTGGAGACAGAACCCAATGTCTTGAGCATGGAAAGTTAACCTTTACCAACTGAGCTATGCCCCACCCTACCTTTAGTTATTAAGATTTCAGTGTGGAAACTCTAATTTCCCTTAGGTATCTTTAATTTTTTTCTATATTTACTTGTAATCAACATTATTTGTTAGGTAGAAACACAAAAGATACTGGATTCCTTCAGTTACAAGTAAATGTACTATGTGAATGTTATGAAAATGTTAATTTTTATTTACTTTTTTAAATACTTTTTCAGCCACAAGAGGGCAATGCCATCATAATCCTCTGTAGGTTCGGTAAGAAATTGCTTACGGAGGAAAATACTCTTGACTAATATTTAGTCAGACATCCTCATCTTCCCCGAGAGCCCCGTACCTTGGTGGACTCTGGGAACCCGCCCCAAGTCCACTCCATGTGTGACTCAGATCTGAGGAGGCTCTCGGATGGCTTCACCTCCAGCTCCGAGTCACTCTTCGGGCACATGGTCTGCGAATAAGTGCTGCAAACACAAGAACAAAGGGAAGCCAGGCTTCAGTTTAGGTGAACCTCACAGAGCAGAGAAAAGCACAAGTCAGCTTGAGTATGTCAGTGATCACGCAAACTCCTCTGAGGAAAACATCAATTATTACACATTCCCACTTGAGTTCTTTAATGAAATAAAAATGCCAGCTAGGATTATTAAGGACTTCCTAGGCCCTCTGTAGACCCTTCATGGTATGTATTATTTGTTTGTTTCTCAGAGGAAACCAATGATACAGGCAATTTTGTAAGACAAAAACCACACAGGAAGGTGGGCTTAACAATCAGTTAATGTGGGATCGGATAATGGAGGACCTGGGTTCCTAGCAACCCCATGGCTGCTCAGAGTTGCGTGCTGAGTCTGTAATCAGCTGTAATTCTAACATCCTAGGGGATCCGACTTCCTTTTCTGTGGCTTCTGTGAGCACCAGGCATGCACAGAGTACACAGACTATATGAAGACAAAATATCCTTACACATAAAATATACAAAATTTAAAAAATCATTTAAAATCTAAAGATTTGATCACAAACTGTAACAGTATGGCCACATGTTCTCTCACTGTGTTATTTGACACCAAAGACCTAGAATTTGGTGGTAGGTTGGGCAAATTCTAGGCCGATTATTCAGATTTACAGCAGGCAAGCACCATTAGAATAAGATTAAATTTAGGAACAAAACGGTTGTTGAAAATAAGTTCATATTAATGTTAAATTTTACCTAATGGATACTCTACTATTGCACAAATAGAAAATAGTATCACCATCAAATAACACAAAAGCTACGGATAAACCTCCCCCTTTCCCTTAAGAAAACAAATTTCAAGGATACTCACGTTTCTAACGGGGACCAATCTCCATCAGATAAGGGGTAGTTATCCCCAGAATGGAAGAGTGGAGGCTCCTTATAGTCCTCTTCCTTTAAGGAAGCATTTGAAGATCCTCTATGAAAGAGGAAAAGCAAAGTACAAGCAGTAAGGCAGGGATGATATGCGAGCTTTAGACCCTCTGCACTAGGCTGACGTAAACAACAAGGCTGTCACAGCCTCAGCACAGTGCTACTCAGTGTCATTCATCAGTTCTTCCAGATTTAAGGCAGTAAAGTTCCACTGTGAATTAGCAGGTAGTCAAAGATCCAGACGTTTAGTATAATAAATTTATGCCAAGTAAAGAAGGCCTCAGTGCTGATCTTTAGGGGATTAATTTATCATGTGCCTTGTCTACTTCTCAGTCATGAGGAGGTTTATATGGAAGCATGCAGAAATCGCCGAAACCTCTGAAAAGCACAAAGCGCTCACTATACTGCAGGGTTGAGGGCTCTTCTAGGACACTTGGGTCAATAGTATACCGAGTGTAAACCTGCACAACGTTAGTGCTCCGCAGTGTACTGAGTGTAAATCAGAGTCGCACCACTTACTCTGTAGGGCTGAGAGCAGGGAAAGAGAACTGCTGCTTCCTCTTCAGTATTACTTCCCTTGTTGTAACATACTTTTTATCACCTCTTTAACCAGTCTTCCCATACAGATATAAATCACTTAAGATATATACGAATGTATGTATCTTTTAAGATCTTCCTGTTAATTTAAAGTTCTTCTCTCAATGGAATCTCACGTACAATCTCATTCAAGAGGAAAAAAAAAACATACCTAAGCAGACACTAGGAACCAATCATTATCTAATAAAAATAAACCAAATGTAAAACTTTCCCTAAAGAAAGGGAAAACTGAGGCTGGGGAGACAGCTCAGTACATGGGTTCAATTCCCACTGCTCATATGAAGGACAGCTTACATCCAAGTATAGCTAGAGTTTCAGGGAAATCGGATGTCTTCCGCCCTCCACAGGCACCAGGCATGCATGTGGTGCAGAGATACACACATAGGCAAAACACCTATATACAAGTACTAAAGAAGTAAAATTTAAAAAAACAAAAGGGGGGAACAATCAAGCCAAACATGGTGGCATATACCTTTAATCCCAGCACTTGGGAGGCAGAAGGCAGATCTCTGTGAATTCTAGGTCAGTACAGTCTTTATAGTGAATTCCAGACCAGAAAGGTTTACAGAGTGAGTGAGGCCTTGTCTCAAAATAAAATAAATCTGTGAACACAAATGCCTATAGACTATACTTCAATTTAAAACACTCAGCCCAAATCATAGACATTTAATGTGACTCCAAGCAAAACAAGGCTTCTCTGCTGTGTGAGGAGGAGGGAGAACAAAGCAGGGACACTGTAAAGCTCAGTGCCTCTCTGAATCCTCAGACTCATCATGGAGACAAGCCCCAGGTAGTCTCCAGACGCCACTTACTGACAGGGGGCTGATGAATGCAGCGCTCCAGCCACAGCTGTTCTCAGGGACAAGTCCTACAGTCCTGAGACAACTCAGCTCCCACAGTCAGCTTCCAAAGGAAGACTGTTAGTGTACTAAATGTTCAGTTCTTTCTTTCTGATGACCTGCTCCTGGTTCTTTAGTTTTGCCATTGTTGGTGGGGTACTGAAATATTTCCATTAGTGGCATGGAAATGTGCTATGTATTTGAGGTATGTGGCAGTTTGAATAAAAATGGTCCCATAGGCCCATAGGGAGTGGCACTATTAGGAGAGGTGACCTTGTTGGAGGACGTGCATCACAGGGGATGGGCTGGGGTTTCAGAAGCTCAAGCCACAGGCCCAGCAGGTAACTGTTCCTGCTGCCTACTGATGTGGATACAGAACTCTCACCTACCTCTCCAGCACCATGTCTGCTGCATGCCACCATGTTTTCCACCATGACAACCCAGGCTGTGTACCACCATGTGGGTGTTAACCAGACCTAGGTCCTCTGCAGGAGCAGCCAGCGAGTGCTCTTCACCCCCGAGTCATCTCTCTGGCATTTTACTTGGTTATTTCTAACAGGTATTCTGAATTTTATCTCAGGTGAAATAACAACCTACTATATCCAACAGTATGAAAAGTGACTATTACTCAAGACAGTGAGTGATGTAAGAAGGGCAGAAACAAACTGTTTAAATGGTAAGAGTACTGCCATATGTAAGCTTCCAGGATTTATAACCCGGATCTCAAAATCATAAGAAATGAGGTAAAAGTTTACTAAAAAAGAATTACTATTCAGAAAATAGTATAATTATAAATACACTAATCATTTATTAATAATGGGTTTCTCATGATCTGACAATTTAAAAAACCTTAGTAAGCAAAGCACATCAAGGCAAATGTTTATTCTGTATAGTTTCTGTAGCAACTTTCTCTTCTTTGACTGACAGAAAGTACTTCATTTTTCTGTGAAAGCACAATGTTTCCACATTCAAGTAGACCATTCCTTCCAGCAGCTCAGCTGAAATATCCAAATGGGTCAGCGCCTCTCTCATGAGTCCTTCCCCAATTCCATAAAGGACACTACACAGAGGCTGCCTATGGGCTGCAGCCTCTAAGAGCTGCCAGTTAGAGAACCAATCACTGCTAACACTTGTAGATATCCTTCTAGTGTTCGGGTGAGTCAAACAGGTGGAAGAAAGTTCTATCTAAGTGAGAAAAACTGTACACTTCACCTTAAACTGCTACCTTGAAAATGTGGACAGTGCTGACTTGAAAAGAGGCATAGGTTTTGAGATTCCTATTAATCTGTATGTAAATGGTGATCAAAAACCCCAAAAGTCTTCTTTAACTTAATAGGGTATTTTTCTCATAAATTCAAAACAAAACAAGAGGGAGAAAGAAGTAGGGAAAGAAGAAAGGGACAGGGAAGGGGAGGAACTGGGAGAGGAAAGGGCTGAGGACTAGACCGCTCTATCTGTTCACCCCAAGCCAATCCCAGCTGACAGTGGAACCACCAGACTATTCCAAGGAACGTTTATTAGCATAGCCAAAGGTCTGACAGTGAGGGTGGTGGGATGCCGCTTCCACATGGTCCCACAACAGAGCTGGGGCCCTCTACTGGGTGCACAGGGCATGGCAAGCACCGGCAGAAGCCCTTACCTTGCTGCCTGGGCTCTCTTCTCATCATCAGAGCTCACACCCACATCACCTACATCTTCTGCAACAGGGGAAGCTGCCTGCTCCTCCTTCCTATTGTCCTGTTTGCACTTCTTTCTCCTTCGTTTCTTCTTTTTCACAGAACTCTGAGTGAAAACTGCCTCTGATTCCAAGGTGTGAGAAACGTCTGAACTCTGAGGTGGCCTTTCATTTCCACTTGATTTCACCAAAGGGGTTTCAATATGTTTAAAGAACTGGTCTTCAGTCGGAATCGGTGAGGTGGCAAGATAAGCAGGTAACTTTTCCTTAAAGAACAAAAGAAAAGTTATTTATGACAAACTGGATGTTCCTTGAGTACACAACTTTCTCCAGGGGTAGGAAGGCATAGTTCCTAAGGGCAGAATGTCACCTGCTAGCCTTAAGAAGCTAGCTCACTTCAGTATGTGACTGAGTGCAGTTGCAGGAACTACTTCTCCAACTCAACATCCAACATGTAAAAGCTACAATTAAAGCCAAAGCCAATTACAATCTGTGCAAAGAGCTGTCCCAGTGGCAGCAACCGCACTGAGTATTACAAGGACTGACACAATGTGATGAGGCAGAGGCCAAGACCAAGGTAGTATCTGACAAGGGAAGCGGGCAAATTTAGAGCCAGGCGGCCAAATAAATGGAAGGTGAAGAAGGTGACTGGGATGCAGGCGACACCTACAGTGAATGAGGTCAGTAAAGGTCACTCCAAATATCTTTTCGGGAATTCAAAAGAAAAGGCGCCCAATATTTAGAACAATTAAGCTTTCAACTTAATACTTAATAAACTAATCTAGTGAACTTCTTGGCAATGTGTCTCAATCTTTTAAATCTTCAAAAGAAAGGAGAGGCACATAAAACAGGCATAAATTAACTCCATAACTTAAAATGGTCAAAATTTTACACAATAGTTCAAAAAACATACGAGTTTTCATAACTGGTACCCACTAAAATTTTGAACTTGGATCTGGTAAACACTCTGAAGCTGGATTTACCAGGCTTACCACCAATATACAACTGTCGTTAGAGCCTGAACATTCCCAAGGCATCCAGATGAGGCTGATGTGCCCTAATTTCTAGAGGTTTCATTTCATGGGTTTTGTTATTTATCAAGGTGCCTTGTACTTCAAAGCTGTTATGGTTTTGGAGAGTGTCTTCTAGTTTTATCACAGAAGTGTTTGAGGTGAGATAGAAAGTACCCGGATGTCTACGCTAGTTGGTTTTTGTCAGCTCAGCACACACCTGATGTATCTGGGAAGAGGGAATCTCAGCTGAGGAACTGCCTGCATCAGACTGCCCTTTGGGCAAACCTGTGGGGCTTTTCCCTCATTAACGGCTGATGTGGGAGGGCCCAGCACACTGTGGGCAGGTGGCTGGCTGTGTAGGAGAGCAAGTCATGAGGAACGAGCCAGTGAGGGCGATTCTCCATGACCTCTGCTTTAGTTTCTGCCTGCAGGTTCCTGCCCCAACTTCCCTTCATATAGTAAGCTGTAAAGTGAAATAAATTCATGGTGTTGATCACAGCACTGGAAACCTAGCTAAGACATCCACTAACCAATAAGACAATGGTTAGCTAAGCCAGTAAGACCTCACCATGGACACTGTGCAGCTATGAAAGAGGTTGTTTCAGCATTGCTGACTGAAAAGGAATGTTGATGTGGACAGTCATGTGAGAAAAAGTCAGAGAAACAAAACACCTGATGGGCTTTTGTTACCTTCTAATTCATTTTAAAAGCAAGTCTTTATTATTATTTATTATTAGTTTATTGTTATATTTATTATTAGTTTATTATTGTTGTTCTATTCATACTATATGTCATAGTATAGTGATTCTAATGTTTGTTTAATAAATTTGGATATTTTTACTTTTATTGTATTGTGTTTTCTTTTGAAACACTGCCTCACTAAGTAGCTCTGGCTGTCCTAGAACTTACTATATAAGTGCAGTGAAACCCACTCAATGTAGTTACTATAGTGCAGTAAAATCTACTCAATTTAGTCAAATGTGGAACAGAAAAAAACCTGCCAAAGCAGGCTTTACATAGAAATGTTGGCAGCACCTACAGCCAGTCAAGGACTCTCAGGAACCCAGATCTACTGGGCTATGCGATGATAACCAGATGATATTTATTATGCTTCACTCTGCTCCTTGCCTCTGCTTCTGAGGAGGTGAGATGTAGTTTAGATCATGTAAATGCAGATGAGTAACACACCAGCAAGAGGTCCAGGAAAACAGCAGCCAGGGAGACTCCTCTGCAAGCTGCAGGGTACACAGAGCAGCACCTCATGCTCTTAAGCTAAACACCGACCAAAACAAAATAACGCTGTTTTGCTATTGGCTACTCTTGGTGTCACCAGGTTAACAGCTCGCTTGCAAAAGCCTCCGTGTCCTAATAACTTGAAACTTCTTATTTTTGCTGTAAGACTTAATTTCTTATGGAAAAAGATATAATGATGCTCCTATAATGTTAGAAAAGAGCCACAATGACTGCGTCAAGGACAGTTTGTTCGGGCTGGAGAGATGGCTCAGAAGTTAGGAGCACCGACTACTCTTCCAGAGTTCAATTCCCAGCAACCACATGGTAGCTCTCAAACACCTATAATGAGATCTGATGCCCTCTTCTGGTGTGTCTGAAGATAGCTACAGTGCACTCACATACAATAAATAAATAAATAAATAAATAAATAAATAAATAAATTAGAAGAAGAGGAGGAGGAGGAAGAGGGAGAGAAAGAAGAGGAAGAGGAGGAGGAAGAGGAGGAAGCGGAAGAGGAGGAGGAAGAAGAGGAGGAAGAGGAGGAGGAGGAAGAAGAGGAGGAGGAGGAAAAAGAAGGAGGAGGAAGAGGAAGAAGAAGAAGAGGAAGAGGAGGAAGAGGAAGAGGAGGGAGAGAAAGAAGAGGAAGGAGAGGAGGAGGAAGACGAGGAGGAAGAGGAGAAAGGAGAGGAGGAGGAGGAAGAGGAGGAGGAGGAAGAAGGAGAAGAGGAGGAAGAAGAGGAGGAGGAGTTTCTTTTTCCAAGTGGGTTATGTGTGCCTGGGAGTGCACAAGGATAGGAACTTGTATAGATTTTTCTGTCTTGTAGAAGAGGTCAAATTGGCCAATTAGCATTATAATTGGCTAATCAATTTATATCTCTTGATATCAAAGTTCAGTGGTTCTTAAAGTCATGGGTATAATGTTCCTAACTAAATAAAGGAGTCATTCTTGAAAGCTTTATTATGTGTATGTGTGCATGGATTCGTGTGTGTGTGTGTGTGGGGGGGGGGTGTACGTGGCACAGCATCAGTCTGGCATCAGAGAACAACTCTGTGGAGTTCTTTCTGTTTTTATGTGGCTCTAGATACAAAACTCAGGTTTGTCAGGCCTCTGTGGAACGTGCCTTTAACACTGAGCTATCTCTCTGGCCCCATGAACACGCTAAAGGCCACATAGGTCACATGCACACGTAGTCTAAAGACATATGCCCCAAGGCGAAGCTGCATAACTTCAGGTCAAAGCATAAGCTATAATGGACATGAAGCAGGAAAGCCCTTTGGTATGACAACAAGCAGCTTTCTGCACGTTCTCTGTACCCTGAAAGCTGGTGTGAGCTCTTTTCTGGGACAGTGACTTCAACATACAATGAAAGCTTGTTTAGCCAATAATAATTATTTACACAATCCTGGAAACAGCAGACCAGCTGTTCTGTGACATGCATGCTACAGAAGGCTGACTCAGCATGCAAAGAGGCTTTGAGAACTTACATATTCTTCTTCCGTCTCCTCTACAAAGAAGGCTTCTCCATTATCACCCAGTTTCATGTGAAGATCCACGGCACTGCCGTTGATTTCTATGTCAATCTGAGGAGCAGACAAATGTGGGTTAGCATAAAGAGACTTTTCCTTCAGGCTTAGCTAAACCCAAATTCTGGGCTCTCCAGCCAAACTTGACACTGGGTTTCTAAGCTACAGCCCTAGAGAAACACTGTTACTAACCCCACAGACATACCCCCCACCAATAAACTTGGGGAACTCAGGTAATGACGGGTTGAAAGAAAATGCTTTCACATTTATTTTCACTGCATTTAAAAAGTTTATTTCTTAATCTCTCAGTTTTATTTTCTTTTTGGAAGACAAGGACTGGCTATGTAGCCTACCCTGATCTTGAACTCACAGTATTCTGCCTCAGTTTTCAAGTGTGGTGGTTACAGGTTGACCCACCATGCCCAGCTTAACCTTCAGAATACTGTGAAATGGAAGAAACATTTTGTACTTGCCAAGTTATAGCATAAGCAGGGTTCATATTGCAGAACTCAGATACTCAACTATTTCAGTGACTCCAGTATTGAGTTGTGAGCATATTCTCTGCAAGCACTTTTATCCCAGGTCACTATGCAACAGCAGACATGGTTAGGACCAGTGAGTAGTCACTGGCCTCCTGCAGCCTGTGCTGGTGACTGGCCACAGAGTTTTGTTACTCAGTTCAGCCACAGAGCGAAGCGTGGTGGGCATATGTGTATGTGTATATATGTATGTACATGTATGTGTGTGCATGGGTGCACATGTATGTGTGTGCATGGGGGTCAGAGATCAACCTCAGGTTCTAAGTCCTTCGGCATTATTCATCTTTCTAAGACAAGGCCTCCTCTCTCACTGGGACTGGGGCTTGCCTGATCAGGGTAGACTGGCTGGACAGAAAGCCTTAGCGATCTGCTTCTGTCTCCCCAGAGCTAATACAACAGCACATGCTACCAAGTCCAGCATTTACATGGGTTCAGAAATTCAAAGTTGGGTCCACATACTTGTATATCAAGCACTTTACTGACTGAACTATCTTTCCAGACCCCATGTAACATTTCGTAAAATTAAACAACTCACGGAGTTAATTATTGACCAAGATATGAAAATACAGAAAAAAAGGAAAGAACTGATAGTGTTGTAAGGAAAATACAGCTTTTCCAAGATTGTGCCCAGTAAGTCGGTATACATTCTCATCAAGGACATTTTCCTTGTTAACAGATGGAGACCACTACAGAAAACCACAACCAGCCCAAACGCAGAGCTATGGAGGCCAGTCCCAATGGATGCACAAAACTCCTGCATGTTGCTGGAATACTGTAAGAGCCAGATGGCTGGAGTGTGCTGTTGGACTGTGTTTCTTAGGAATGTTAGAGGTGTCATCTGTAAAGCCACATGGCTGCCCAAACATGTGAGTTCAAAGACAACAACAAAGCACGCTAATGTGGATGAGGCTTCAGCTCTATAAAGACAACTACAGTGACTATGGAACACTGAGTGTGAGAGTAACCTCTGTAGGGAAAGCATACCTGCTACTTACCATGATCTGTCATGAAAACATCCATACAAGTGACATTATACAGACCAAGTAGGCTGTACTTATGTGTTTCAGAATACACACACACACACACACACACACAAGCATATATAACAATAATGAAAACAGTCATGAATTTGAAGGAGAGCCAGGATAGGTATTGGGGGAGGCTTTGGAGGGAAGAAAGGGAAAGGAAAAATGTTATTTACATTATAACCTCAAAGATTAAAATAGTTTAATAAAAAAAATTAAAATCAAATTGAGAGTTATACAGAAAACAGCTCACTCTAGGAACCATGAGCTTGGAGCTTTTGGACAGACCTAGATCTACAAGCAGAAGAACTATATATAGATAAAAGTCTTTAGGTGTCCGTAAGATGTCTTTATATATATATATGTACATATTATTTATTTAATATATTTAGATATTTATATATATATAAACATACATTATTATGTGTGTGCATTACATGCAGACCTGTTTCCTGATCTGCCCAACTGAGACATCCTAGAAGCAATGACACCTCAGTAGTAACGAGAAAAACCTGTGGCCAGATCTTTGCTTCTAAATACAAGTCTTAAAAACAACTCGAGCTCTTTGGACAAGTAAAGTGAGTGATCCTAAAGTTGAAGCAAGGAAAACAGATAAGGGGTAAACCCTACTGTAAAACTAATACCTATGAGTTCACATGGCAGAAACTGATTAACTTAAGAATTAAACAGATGATAGAGCAAAGATAGCCCTTAATATAGAATTTAAGTTAGGAATTAGAATAAAAATAAATTATGGGAAACAGGATTATTTGCATAAGCCTAATAAAGAGAAGATCAAACACTGTTCTCCAAGAGGATCCAGCAGACAGCATGAATCCAGGGACTCAGTATCACGAGTCTAAGGCATGCAGTGCAGATGATACCCGGATGGGAGTCCTAAGGCAAGAGTGACCATCACTTTGCATTCTTACTCAAAGGACCAAGGGCAAACCCAACCTGATGGACAATTGTAACTTCTGTATTCCTTAACACCAAACAGGCACAGGGAAAAGTGCAAAGTCAACATTAGAAAGGACCCTGAAACAGAAAGCAGACAGTCCTAGAAAAACTGGTGATATCTGGATAATGTCTCTAGTTGGCAGTGTGTGTCACTATAAATTTCTGGTTTTTGGCAACTCTTAATGGCAATATAAAATGCTAACATTAAGGAAAAGAAACTGGGTAGCAGAATCTCTTAAAACTGTTTTATTTATGAATACCGGGAACTGGGAAAGAGGTCAAGGGCAGAGGCCATTCTGACCGTGTGGAGATTTAGGAATAACTTTCTGAAGTTGATTTATTTTTTCTTCCACAAGTTCCAAGTACTGAACTTAGGTTGTCATATTTGAATGACAAGCACTGTCACTGACTATTCTCATCTAAAAGAAGTTTTTGTGAATTACATCTGTGACTTGCCTAGAAGTACAAAATGAACATATTCCCCTTACTTTTTAGAGATGGCAACATATGCCATTTTCTGTGTGTGTCATACATGTGTGTGTGTGTTGTGTGTGTACACGTGTGCACACGTGCGCTTTTCTTCGTTGCTCTCCACTCTATATCCTGAAACAACATATTTCACTGGAACCTCAGTACACTTTGGTTAGTGAACCTACGCAGCTTGCTTCAGGGATTGGGTCTGGCCCTCCTGTACGCTGGGATTACAAATGGGTCACCCATCGCTCTGCAGCAAGCACTTTCACCCAGTGAAGCACCTCATCCAATGTCAGTTTCCAAAGAGCATTTACCCTGCCTCATTTTCTAGTCAGCTTTCTTTACACTTTATTTTACTGAATATTTACTGCCAAGAAATCAAGGAGTAGAACTATGATTTCTGAGGTGCCTTAGCCTAGCAACAGCTTCTAAAATCATGAAAGATGTTTACTAACGTAAAACATTTTAAGAGGGGTTGAAGACACAGCTCAGTGGTTATGGCACCAACTGCTTTTGCAGAGGACCTAAGATGAAATCTCAGCTCCCATGTCAGACAGTTCCCAACTACCTGTAACTCCAGCTCCAAACTGACGTCCTTTTCTGATCTCCTCAGGCAGCTACACTCACATGTGCAGCTACACACACATACACATTAAAAATAAAACTAAAAAAATGTAAAGGTAAATACAAGTATTTCAATGAAATTACATATCTCATCTTTAATTAAAATACATCAGTGTATTTGAATTGTTCATACTTAGATGCTATCCATTTAACCTAATGGAGATAAAATTAAATAATGTGTCTTTTAAAATGCAAATTCAAAGTCTAAATTGTTTAGGCATCATCTTAGAAAAAAACTAACACTACACAGCCATTATCTCGGGTTTCATATCCATCATTCAATATGTTTACTTATTTTACTGTCTTGATTTGTCTATAAGTAAAGTTTTATCTTTCCAAAAATTTAAACATATGTCAAATTGTGCCAGTACTGAGTGCACCTAAAAGAATGTGCAAGAACTCCTTAGGCAACCCCTCCCCCCGCCCACCCCCCCCACCAAAAAAAACTAATCTGTGCGCATGATCATGAACATGGTTCCCTTGGTGGAACTATGGCCTTTTGGGAAAAGTATGTCACTGGGGGTGGGCTTTGACATTTCAAGAGCCCAAACCAAGCCCAGTTTCTCTTTCTCTGTCTCTAATTTGCAGACAAGAATGTAAGCTCTCAGCTCCTCCTGCAGCACCAGGCCAGTCTGTATCCATGATTCCTGCCTTGATGGTCATGGACTCACCCTCACAAGCCCCTAGTTAAATGTTCTCTTATATACATACGTTGCTTTGGTAATGGTATCTCTTCACAGCAACAGAACAGTAACTAAGACAAGCACCAAGGTAGAGTAAGAGCTTCCTAAGGTTACTATTTTGAGGAGGACTCTCAATTTGTCAAATTCTAGTGATACTGTTTAATACGGTGGTGACTCATTATTCCCTACAATTGTATTTCCTAGACCGTGCTTTAGTCTTGCTCAATGTATACAGCTGATGTTAGAAACAAGAAGATGCACAGATACTGGATGTAATGAATGTCTGCTTTGATGTGCATCCTTTAGTTGAGAATATCTCTGATACCTTCTGGGGATCCACCCATCCTTATTTCAGACTGTACATTTCAAGTGGATTCTGGTGAAGGCGAGGCTTTTGTTTAATCCAACCCAATGAACTTGTTCCATTCCAGCTACACAGTGACTAGCCTGGGACGGATGTGATCCAAGCATGAAGCCAGCGCTTCTAAAGGCAGTGTCTCTCTCCTGTGCTGGCCGAGTTAATGGCAGTGAGCTTGGCAGCACTAGCTGCTGTCTGGCATGAGGAAGAACTCAAACAATCAGAGGTGAAACTCTAAGGTGGGGAACCAGAATCCTGGCAGCGCCTTTAAAACCTTCCTAAATCAGGACTGACTGACTAAAGCAGATGTCCCTGGACTTTGGTTTCACAAGCTTTTCTGCTAATGACAGTAGGAGGGTGGGCTTTTGTTACCCATGTTGGGGACAGTTCCAATACACTGGGCATTTACTTCAATAATCATGATACCGATTTTGTGAAACATTAACAAAAAGTTTACTTTCTGAGATTCAACCGGAGTTATTTATTGGACGTTACAGGAGTACTGGTCTTCTGTCAAACATGAATACATCAGAGGAAATAACTGTCTAACAGAAGTTTTAGTCAATTTAAAAATCAATGAATAGCTTACCCTAATCCAAAAAGACTTGAGACAAGAGGTTAATGTAAACTACCAGTGTATCTTGAGACAGATAAAGCTTAAGTTTTACTGTCATAAAAAAAAAAAAGCTGTGTTTTGGTAAACCAAATGGACAAATTTTTTCTCAAATATATCTCTGAGATTCTAGGATATGAAGGAAGGGAACAGCAAAGAAGAAATTCTTTTCTTGGGCCCTGTGAATTATGATCCTAAAAGTAATGGTGGGGGGTGGGGGAGGGGGGCAGTACTGACAAGATATTTAACCTTGACTGGGTATTTAACAGTTAATGAAATCACCTGTGTAACCTGGTAAAGAAATTACATCTCTAATTACAAAGTACACAGAGAATACACACACCTGCTCCGCTCCTCACACAGAGGACAAGTGTCTGCACACATCTGCTCAGCTCCACTCTTAAAGGCCAAAAGCTTGAGTCAACCTATCAATTAGAAACCTGGTTCCAGGGAATGGTGGTGGTGGTGGTGAGGGTATGGTGTGGTGGGAGAGAACTTGCTAGGAAGACCCCCAAAGGAAATTTTACAAAGAGATCCTTGCACATCTATGGAGAAACAACTCTAATATGAAAGTACTAATAGTGTCACTACAAAAACCACAAGGAAAACAAACACGAAAGGCACTCGCTATGGCTGCACAACACTGCCCTAGAGCAGAGGCTGCCAGGTCAAGAAGTAGAACTGTAGCTGCATTTGCTTTCTAACGGGATTGAGCAAAGGCTAGTCCAAAAAAAAAAAATGATTTTATAACATCCCCAAAAGATGTTTCTTTTCAGAATGAAAAAAAAAAAAAAAAGTCTAGTTTTGGGAAACCCATTTTCTTTCACTTTCAAAAACCTAAAGCCTAAGCAGAGGGAGATATATATCCAAAAACCACCGTCAAACCTTGTGAACTCATGCATGTGGGTCCTTTAGTACACACTTCCAGCTGTGCTACCAAGTGGAAAAGTGCTCCAACAGGCTCCAAAATCTTAGTAAGAGTTGCTGACATTGTCTGGGTAGATACGGGAGTGAAAAGTTGCCAAGTACATGCTCTACAGTTTTATCATTAACTTGGTTTTAAAACTTACCACACATACAATTCAAAGCCTTTTTATTGCCTAACACTTGAGGGACAGGATAATTTAAAAACACCCAAACATTGTCCCCCGACCCCTACCACCATTAAACGCAAAAGAGGGAAAATACAAACATTCAATTGGGGCATTTATTTCTTTTAAATAAATATAATCTACACTTGATTACATGAATTTTGTCTACCTACTCATAATTAGTACAACAATATTATCATACCATGTGTGTTTGCATGTGTGTATGGATGGACCTATAAATAAATAAATTTAATAGGTTCTCATGTATCTCAAGCTGGCCTCACATCTACAATGTGGCTGAGCTGAAAATGATTCTGTCTTTCTGGTCCTTCTGTCTCTACCTCCTCAGTGCCTAGATAGGCTTTGTGCGTGTTATGCAAATATTTTACTGACCAAGCTGTATCTCCAGACTGCATTACTTTATTTTTAGGGACCCTCTTTTTTTTTTTTTTTTTTTTTTTTTTTTTTAAATAAATCGAGGGTTTAAAGTGTGCACATGAGCCACAGGGTACATGTGGTGGTCACTGGATGATTTCTGAGTATACTCTCTTGTTCCACCATGTCGGTCTCAGGGGTTAAACTTGGGTCATCAGAATTGATGGCACGAGCCTTTCCTCACTGGATCATCTTGCTGGCCCTACACTATATTAAAGTGCTATATTAAGTAAAGTAAAATCTCCTTTTTAAAATAAGCCCAACATCCTCGTCTGTAACTATCTTCAGTTTTATTCTGAGTTTCTTCATAATTTCAGTTTCTTTTTCATTTGGAGAAACTTTCTGTAAGAGTCTTTTGAATTTAGAAGCCACTTCAAAAGCAGTACCTATAAAGTTGGTTCCTTACCACAGTCTTCAATAGCATGCAAGTTTAAAAAGCAAAAAGAGTAACAGGAAGGGGCCAGGTCACCACGATGACTTGTGCACTCACCACTTTCTCCTTGGACCTCAGGACACCCAGCTTTCCGAAGCGCACGTGAAAAGGAGAGCACTGATAGGAGCCATCCTGCTGCCTCACCACGACCACATCGATGCACCCAGACAAAGTGGCTTGGTTAATGCCCTTGTAGAGTTCCTTCACAGTGACAAGCACCTGCCCAGCCAGCTGGCCCACATAATTCATGGTTTGAGACTGTAAGAAAATAAATGATTTCAGCACAAAATTTGACAACTAATAGTAATGACATAACGAGTTTGACTAAACATATGCTCTCATCTGCTATTCGGAGCCCATTACTCTCCTGCTGCCCTGCTACATCACATGTCTCTACAAGAGGACTGACATCTCAGACTGATATGCCTTAAGTGGGGTCAGAGGCTACGGAAGTTCCATTTCCTTTCACACCCCAGGGTGGGGACAACTGTCTTCATAGACTACACTGACTCCATCTCCCTCCACCAATAAGCTCAGGACCTGCAGTCTAATCACCACAGCACATTCCTGCCAAGGTAGTCTGCAACCTACTACGACCACTCTGACCACAGCAGTCAAGCACAAAAGGCCCAGGAGATTGTCACCTCCAGGAGAAACTTGCGATTCATCTTCTCAGAGAAACAAGGGATACAACTGATAGTTGAGATGTTATGGTTCAGACACATGCTGTGTCAAGCAAACTGTGGTGAGCTGCCCCAGGACACATTACTTCAGAACCTCAACATAACATAATGGTACATAATGCCTGTGTCCCACAATGTTCATAGTACAAAAAGGGTTTTAGTTTCTCAACTCACTACTCAAATCAAGATCATCAGAGCTCTGCAATTTAAAGAAGAGGAGGTACATCTAAACCTGGCTTCATCCCTTACCCCAACTCTTCCAGTGAAAAACCCAACCCACACCAAAACAAACCCTTTAGTCCTCGGGCTGTGAGATCTCATTCCAGCGGTTGAACACACCATCACTCAACAGACACCTTCATGTTATATTAAAGCCAAATCCACAGAGTCCTTCCCCTTGATGTAGGATCAGAGAAACCCTCCAGTTTTAGGCTAATCCAGAAGTCAATCTTTATCGGACTCTAGAGTAATGAGTCCAAACTACTAACTGCGCAGAGTGGCCTCTCTAAACCAGCTCTGGCTGCCCTCAGCTCTAAGTTCCATCTCTGCAAAGTTCTAGAGAGACATTCTGTGTTGTCAAGTGAGTCCTAAGTGGAACAGGGACAAAGTGCTGATTCCCTAAAAAAATGAAGGGGACCTGCCAGGTCCCACCTGCACATAACTCAGCCTACCCACCAGAGCTGGGCAGTGCCTAAGGCAGGACAGACTCCACTCAACAGTCTATACAGAGGTGACTGTAACCAGGGGCTAGCTGTTTGGCGGCCTGAAGCATGTAACCCCGATTATTCCCCTGGTTATTCCAAGGTTTCCAATGCATGTACCAAAGAGCTTGCTTTGAAGCCATGTACACAAACAGCCAAATTCACTACACTCTTCTAAGGTGGAGAGATGTCATAATTATAAAGAAAATATGTTGTAATTATGAAACAACCATAAACAGATAGCTTTGGTTCTTTGGTTTTAGGATGAGGACGGTTGCCTTGACTTTGATAACAAGGCCAGATTAAATAATACATCAAATACTTAATTTTTGAAATTTTTATTTTTTGAGACAAATTCTCACTGTACAGTCCTGGCTAGCCCGGAATTCAGGATGTAGACTAGACTGCTTCTGAGCTCAGAGGGATCTGCCCGCCCCTGCCTCCTGGATGCTGGGATTAAAGGTGCTGCCATACCTGGCCAATCTTTCTCTCTTTGTGGCCAAGATGGCCTAGAACTCAAGATTTTAGTCTCTTAAATGTTGGGATTACAGATGTATGCTACTATATCTGACAATAACTATTTCTTGAATAAAGAAAGAACTATCAAAAGAACTACCAATAAGCAAGCTAAAACCAATAAACAGCCACGAGTCATTATTATACTGTGTGCAGCAGAAATACTATTCCATCAGAATGCTCATGAATCATCTCATTGTATTTTTTCTTTTTGAGATGGTCTCACTATGTAGCCCTGGCTGACCTGGAATTCACTATGAGGACCCTACTGGCCTTGACTCACAGAGATCCACTTGCCTCTGCCTCCTGAGTACCACCATACCTGGCTCAATGTGTTTTTAAAAAGTAACATTTCTGGATCACGAGTTCAGAGACAGCCTGGGCTGTATGTGATCCTACGTCTAAAACACCAAATAATCAAAAGTAAACTACTGTGAGACCTTCAGTGTAGACCTTCAGGCCTCTAAGAAAGAATATGGCCACCCCTAAATCCTCTACTGATTGTCCACTCAACTGAGTGTCCTGTACTTGGAATGCACCAGCAAACTAGCACAACCAGAATGCCAACAGTCTCAGGTAAGGACCAGACATGCCAGACAGTGTTAATGTACACCTTTAATCCCAGCGCTCGGGAAGCAGAGGCAGGTGGATCTCTGAGTTTGAAGCCAGCATGGCCTACAAAGTGAATTCCAGGACAGCCAGGGCTACACAGAGACACTGTGTCTAGGATGGGGTTGGGGTTGTGAAGAACCAGAATACCACTTATCAGCACAAGGATCCTGTTGCCTCATACGGTCACACACAGTGTTTTCTTGCCTTCTCCTCCACAGTCCCTGGCAACATTAATATGTTCTTTATTTCTGAAATGTCTGCCATTTAGAAAGGAAGTCATATAAACAGCACCATGGAGTATGTAGGACTGCCTTCTGTCCCATATATTCTTCTGGAGACTTATCCAGATGGCTGTATCAACGAACTCATTCTATTTTATTGCTGTACAGTTTTCATGATGTAGATTTACCATTAAATACAAAACAAAATAAAACCCCCAAACTTCTTTACTTGTTGAAGGACAAGTTTGTTGAACTGCAGTTTCTGGCTGTTACAGATAAAGCCACAGTTTTAAGTATCCACACATCGTGTGTGTACAAATGAGTGCAGCTTGTCAGTGCAAACAACTGTCAGACCACTTTCTAGAATTGCTCTACCACTTCATCTTCCCACCAGCAATGTCTACAAGGTGAAATTATCTGGCATCTGCACACAAGGAGGCATTACTGTTTAGCCATGACATTTTACAAAGATTTGGATTTCTTTAATACCTAACAATGCTGAACAGCTTTCCACGTACTGGTCTGTCCCATGAGTGTCTGTCTATGGCATCAAAGAGTCCTCATCTCACTAACAAGGGAAGGAAATGCAAATCTTTGTTCCAACTTCTGTGGTCATGGCATACAGCCATTTAATGTTAAAGACATTAAATGTTATCTCCAAAACCAGACCTGAGGTGAAATTCATTTGGAGGTAATTCCACTCATCACCTTTTACCAGAAATGTTTCTTTGCCACCTATCGCACCTGAGTCTTCCTGTCCTCTGTCTTAAGCTACACTCGTTTACAATATGCTGCTTTATCTGCTGCACCACAGTACACACAGTCAGTATATGACTGACCAGTGGTAGTAATGATAAAATGAATACTGTTACAATTTGTACAAAAAACCTAACAGTATAGACCTTAAGAAAGAAGCCAAAAAACTGCTACTTCTCCATATCTATATTCAGCCATAAACAACCGTGTTCTAAATGTGTAACAAGCTTACGTCAACCAGAGCATACAATCCATAATTAAGTTTAACAACATCTATTCAGGATGATTTTAATTACTGTGGTTAAGAGATATGCTGTTATACATGAAAATCTATTGTGTAAATTTAGTTGCTAAATGTAGAAAAATACAAGTTGATAAGAAACTTGTTTTCTCTTGGGAGGTATGAAGCCCTTTGGGTTCAAATTTTGTAGGTTATAAAAACAAAAGTATATGGAGGCCAGGACCGAAACAGGTACTAACCCCAGAAACAGCTGGAACAACTTGCAGACTACACAGGAAACCTAGTAGCAGTTACTCTCAGAGAGCCCACTTACCTCAACATAGACCTTATTTTGAGACAGGATTTCATGGTATGATCTTGGCTGTCCGGGAGAGAACTTACTTTGTACACTAAACTAGCCTCAAACTCACAGAGAGCCATGAAAGGTGTGCACCACCAACCTTGGCTCCAAGTATTTTAAGAAATAAAGAAACTGAAATTTCATATACATTGGGGAATGTTATAGGGTGGCTGTTTCTATGTGCCTCCTACCCCCACTCCATACACTGAAGCCCTAAAGCTAAAGTGAAGATATTTGGAGATGGGCCTTTAAATGTAATCAGGTTTAGATGAGGTCATGAGAGTGAACGGAAGTGCCCATCCTCACTGGTGTCCTATAGAAAGACAAAGTTAAGAGCCAACATCCTTTACCTTACCATGTGAGGACACAGCAAGACAGCTGTGAGCCTGTGAAAGTGTCCCCAACTTATGTACACACGCGCGCGCACACACACATACACACACACAAACATACACACACACACACTTTTAGATACCAGCAGTACAGTCAACTCAAAGTCCTAAAAGTGCTGCTCACACACAGAAACCGAGTGTCTCCTCCAGTCACTGGCAACAGCCTTCCTTCCCGGGACCTGCATAGATCTAACTTAGATGGCGACAAGACAACTCAAGGCTGAGAACTTTTATCAATAAGTCCGATAGAACAGTATCTTATTTAGAAAGAAAGCTATACTTAGAGTTAAAGTAGGATTTGTTTTGGTGAAATTCTGAGTCTGATGTTTGTTTAGCTGGCTCAGCTGTATTTAAAAGCACAGTCAAGGGGAAGCAGAGCCACCTAAGCATTCTCCGGTGACTACAGGTAGCCAAGTCACACTTCTGTACAAAAGGGCAAACTAGTTTCACAGCGCGGGATCTTCAGACACTACGGCAATCAAATAATCAAGAGGTGACTCATTAAAGTGGACTCATTGCTTCTGTGGTATTTTGTCAAAAACACAAATCCCCAATCGAATTGTGAGACAAACCAAAATGAAGGACACAGCATGTCTGATCAGTATTCACTGAAATGTGAAGGCTGCATGAAAAAAGGGAAGAGTAAGAAGGTTGGAAGAAACTGACTGAGGACACATAGCAACCAGAGAGGGGGATTCTGAAACAGAAAATGTGTGTGTGTGTGTGTGTGTGTCTGTGTGTGTGTGTGTGTGTCTGTGTGTGTGTGTCTGTGTGTGTGTGTCTGTGTGTGTGTCTGTGTGTCTGTGTCTGTGTGTGTGTCTGTGTGTGTGTCTGTGTGTGTGTGTGTGTGTGTCTGTGTGTGTGTGTCTGTGTGTGTTTGTGTGTGTCTGTGTGTGTGTGTGTCTATGTGTGTGTGTCTGTGTGTCTGTGTGTGTCTGTGTGTGTGTATCTGTGTGTCTGTGTGTGTGTGTGTGTCTGTGTGTCTGTGTGTGTGTGTGTCTGTGTGTGTCTGTGTGTGTGTGTGTGTCTGTGTGTGTGTCTGTGTGTGTCTGTGTGTGTTAAAAACTAAACAAACAATCCTCAGGCTCCCTACTGCTTCAGTCTGTCTGGTACTGTGCATCTATGTGAGGGAACGTCCAGCAGGGCTTAGCAAGGCTTCCTTCCACGTCCTGCTCTCTCTGGCTCACATCAGAGGCCCTTGAGCCTCCTCCCTAGAGCCAGCATACAACCTCACTACAAGTGCAGTATTTTCCAAGTCTTCAAGTGACTGACTCCAAAATGTTATTTTATTTCAAACTGACAACCAGAGGCAAGCTTTCAGTTCCCAAAGTTGAAGGCGACACTTCCTGCTTTTTTTTCCCTGCTTCATTGTCCTCAAAGGAATTTTTTTTTTTTTTCCCAATATAGTTTCAATATAGCTCATGAGTGGATGTCAGCCTATATGGGCTATGGTACTGTGCTTTGTTAGTAGGTAAGGAATATAAAGTGACAGATGACATCTACAACCTCAGCTCTTGTACCTCTTGACCTAGATGGAGATCCACTTGTTTGTTGGTCAACCTGTGAATATAATAATACTTCTGAGATTACACAACTCTCTCTTCAGGTTTGCCCCAGGGTTCACTTTAGGTGGATTCATTTCTTTTTCTTTACCTCTATTTTGTTTTTCATTTTGAGATAGTTTTAACATATATAGCCTAGGCTGGCCTCAAACTCAACAGTCTTCTGCTTCTGCTTCTTGAGTCTAGAAGCCACCATATTTACAGATACTTACACCATCTTACATACACACTGGTTGGTAAGGTCCCTTCCAGATGGGCAGCAGCTAATGCTAAGATGGTCTCCAAAAGGTCCCCAGTAACAGATATGACTTCATCACAGAGCTGACGCTACCCTTACAAAATACCATCAGCAGGACTGATGACTTACAAAAGACATTTAGACAAGTCCTTGGGAGCATAAACAGGATTTGAGGAAGAGAGGGAAAAGTTCTACAATAAGACATCAAACAATGAAAACCAATAAAAGTTGCCCTGTTCTCAATTAGGTAAAAAAACAACATCACATGCAGAAACTATTTACTCTAGAATGTGAGCCTATAGTTTTCTTTTCCTACTGTGTGGATTTTGTAACCCAGTAGAATTACGTTACAATACATAAATGGTATAAAATGCTTTCCCAAGAAGGGCGAGATTTTAAACCTTTTAGAGAGTTGTGTCCAATTCCTTTAAGACCAAGTCAGCAGCCTGAGGTTCTATCAGAGCACGCTTCATCCAAGTATTTTAGAACACCCTCTCAGATGCAAGGATCTCTGCAGGGCGAGCAGACACCCTGTGCTACTCCTCAATTCCATGGAGCTCGGCTCAGCATGGGCACTGGTGGGGGAGGGGATGAAGCCATTAAACAGGACTCCAAACCCACTTTCCTCAACAAGTCTGGTAGTCAGGGAAACAGAGGACTTCTTGCCTTACTATCCTTCTGTCTGTCTACCTGATTCAACACGTAGAGCTCTGGTTAGTCTAAAAGCCAGGACTCTTTACTGCACACACCCATGTTCGTTCGAAAGTCAGACTCCTAGATAATTATTATAGCATACTGAGCAGATATCAAATCTAGTATGCCAGCCACTAGCCATTCAGAAAAGTCTCTCAGGGTGGGGAGGTGACTCACAGCACATCAATGATATAAGAGAAAACTGTTAACAAAATGCAGTCTAAGCAAGTGTCTTTGACTTCCCTTGAAAAACATTAGTAGCAAGACATCAAAGAAATTCTCTTGCAATGTGCAGTCTAGTTTGTATGCAGTGCTACTAAGTGGACTTTAGAAATATTCCATAGGGAAATAAGTATGTCCATATCTTTTCCTCTGACCTTTAAGACTAAGGTGCATGAATGCATATGAACATACCCTTTATATTACGATAGACTTCAAAATAAAATTGCCTCCCACAGAAGCTTATGACTTATATTTATATTCAACTAATGATGCTACCAGTAAGTGAAAAGTCTGTATGTGGATGTTGTGGCCTTTACTCTGCCTCAACGATTTGGTTGAGCTAAGTGCTCTGGTCAAGAGAGAGTGTGGGGCTGCAGGGGCAGGAGACTCGAAGAATGGAGACAAGACAGGGTGTGATCAAGTCTCTTCTATTGAAGGGAATTCTGAGGTATTTATATACACAAGCAGGAGAACACAGGTGAAAACACTTTACCACGTGCACCATACAGCTGAGGTCACTAAACAGCAAAACAAGCTATGTGGGATAAACAAGATATTTATCAGAGTGTGCTTCAGCTGTTACAGGCTTTTGACAACCAAGTCTTTCATCAGGGTATATGGTTCCAGATGGCTGCAAAGGTGATCTAGCCGCTTTCTACTAAAGTCGGCTCCCCGGCTCCCAACATGTGGACACCGGTGATCTCAGACCCAGAAGCAAATGTCAGACAGAATATGGCAAAACTTCTAAGGCAACATAAGTACTCTTACACATTTAAAATTAAAATCAATAGGTTAACAGATTTCAGAAATAATTTTGTTTTTATTTTGTTGACTAGATGCTGGTTTTCATAAAAATATGCAACCTAATTTGCTTTTACAAAAAGGTAACCAAGGTAACTAACTTAATGAGAAGATACAACAACATCAGTACTTTCTTTTGGAGTTTCAGATATCTGAATGTAGTTATTTAGCCTCTGCCTTACTTTAAAATGAGCATGTAGGCCAGCCCTAGTGGCACAGGACTGTTATCCTAACACTCAGGAGTGCTGAGGCAGGGGGATAGTAAGTTCAAGGCTAACCTATAGACAAAGCATGAGCAACACATCAAGACCCTCACACAGAACAACAGCCAATGTAATTAAATTAACAAGTATCCACACACATTGTTTTTTTAAGGTTCCATCAGCAGAATTAAATGCTATTATCTTTACATCATCTGACTTTGTTTCCTTAACAGACTTCTAGAACTCAAACTTAGAAGCCATGTTTGACGTTGTACCTTGCAGCAAGAAAAAACTAGATTAAAAAGTTCAAATGCACCCCCAACACATATTTCAGGCATATTTTTTGTTTGTTTATAGTTATAAAAGGGACAGCCTACAGTCATTCTTTTATATCACATATCCAAACAAAATGCCAGTTTCAAAATACTTGCTTAGCCTTACAAAATATTTGGCCAGGACAATAAAAACCATAAAACTTAAGTGACTTCTACCCCCTCAACTAACACAATGAGATGCAAGACCAGAGTTCAGCACATTACTTTGAAATCTAGTTGTAGACAAGTTCTCAGTTTAGAGCAAACACACTTTTTTCTAGACATAAAGTTATTAAATAATAACAAACAGAACAAGGATAGTATAAAGGCAAGGAGGGAGAGCAGGCAGCCAAATATTTTTCTTCTATGTAACATTTTAAAAATTAGAAACTTACCACAACAATACATTTTCCAAACAAGAGGCATTCACCACTTTCATTTAGAAGGTGCTGTCCCTGCTCAGTGCTACCCAGACTGAGCCTCAAGCAAAGAGAGAGAGAGAGACATGGGTGACTGGAACTCACCAGAATACCAGGAGGGGCCTTGCCACGGTAAACACTTGTAGTTTTACTCAATGAGTTTTCCTGAACCCTCCTCTCATCTTCACTGTTATCTTCTAGGTAAAACATCTTAAAACTGAAGAAACCTATCAAGCATGACTCTACAGAGGTAAAGCACCAGCAAATGGAAAGTTATTCTGTGAACAACCAAGTGCTAACTGCCGCAGAAAGGGACATGGTTAAAACTGAAAGCAAGCAGGTCTTAAAAAAAAAAAAAAGCAATGCACACACCACTTTACCAATGAGATTTGCTCAAAATACCTCAGCCCCGTCTCTCCACAGATGATAAGCAGGGGCATGGGGCAGGCTGCACCATGTGTTTACACTGATAGGTACCAAGTCCTGCCCAATCACAAGATGGTCAACTAGAGTTTCCATCACACAGAACAGGGATTGAGTTAATGATTCCTTAAGCCAATAACATCTTCATATATAGAAATAAAAACAGCTATACACAGAGGGTAAAAAAACCTGTAGTCATGTGAGGGGAAAGCTTCTCATATGCTTAGACCTCATCACTGTGTTCCTATAGTCTAACTACTAAATATTTTTACTTCATTATATACTAGCACTTCTCACAAATCTGGGAGATAGCCTGGCTCAGCACTCTATAAGTGACAAAACTGGATTAGTTCACGAGTGTGACAAAGCAACATTTAGTTCTTGGTGTTTACTTGCCAGCTCTCAGAATGTCTACACAGTAACCTCAAACTTTTCTAGAACCCTAAAATACATAATAGACATAGGTGAGACACACATATATACTTGATTTTTAAATTAAAACATTTTATCTAAGTCATCCAAATCATTTTCTAAGACTCTGGAGTTTATTACAAATGGCCTCCAGCCATATATGCCTATTAAATCTGCAAGCAGGCTAGTACTAAGTGCTCTTAATAAGATGAGTGAAAACTGCCACTTGATTTGGAAAGTTTAGTATGAAAAAAAGAAAGTGAAGAAATTGTGATGTATATGTGTGTTGAAATGATAGCCTATATTCTGAATTAAATATATTAATTGATTTTTGTGGATTTTTTCTACATCTTGTGTGTCAAAGTATGGTACAGGTGCCCATGCTTAGATGTGCACACGTTCAAAGGACAGAGTAAGTTTGGTCTCCTGCTGTATTACTCTGCTCTTCCTTATTTCTTTGAGACAGGGTCTCTCGCTGAGCCTAGAGCTTGTGTGACAGCCAATTATATTCAAGTCACTTTCCCAGCTGCTGTCAGAGACATTAACAAAGCAACCACATGCACTTGCCACTTAGTTACACATCACATATACAAGTCTCTACCTTCACTGGGGAACTAAGAGTTCTGGCGGCTGAAATGCTAGCCATGGACAAAAATTCTAGTCTCTTCCTCCATGATCTGCAGTAGCAGCAGGCCCCTGGCATCAGATAGGAGTCATAAAACTTCACTCTGAGACGAGGGAGACATGAGAGAAGAATGTGAGAAAAACAAAGAGGGGATTAAGGAGAGATGACCTAAGATGAGAAGTCAGAGGTAGAGGAAATAAAATGTGGGTAAGAAAACATATAAAGAGAAGTCAGAAAAGGCAGAGCTAAGCAGGAGGGTGGACGGACACGGAAAGAGAAGGAGCATCTATTTTAAATGTGAGGAAGCTAAGGCCCAGAAAGACATCAAGCAGCTAACTAGAGGTCACACACTGAAGGCGACACTTTCTGTGGTTTGTTTGTTTCATTTGCCGAGTTGAGACCCAGAGAGAATGTACTAGGGGAGGGGAAGCAGTGGACAGACTCAGAGGCGAAGGCTCAACAAGTGAAGAGTGTGGAAACTCCGCAGAGCAGTGAGAGCTGTAACCAACTCCACGGGCAAGGTTCACTCCTAAAGCCTCTTACACAACACACTAGCCACTGGGCTTCCTGCCCACCTCAGAATTATGTCACTGTTTTGAAGAATAACTCACAAAATGTCCTGCCTGCACAGGGGCATGTACCTTGAACCCATCAGAGTTTAGCTTATGTATGTGAACACCTAGGTCGCCACCTACGACTCCTCCGAAGGCCGCTTCCTGTCCATCCTGTCTGTCCAACACACGGTAAAAATCACAGGCAACCATTTCCAATCAGCCCCATAATTTTCAAAGAAAAGAAGCAACCTCTTCTGTCCAGGTTAAGGATAAAAATAAATCCTGAGGACTTTGGAGGCAGCACAGTTTAGAAGGAGCACGTACCTAGCCTTCAGGAAGCCCTGGGTTCAGTCCCTAGCAAGCAGTCAAATAAAGCAGTTTGACAGTGCATGTCTGTAGTCTCCATACTCAGTCAGAAAGTCCAACATCACTCTCAAGTACTTGGGAGTTAGCAAAGCCCGCCTGGGTTAAATGAGGCTTTTTGTTTGTTTTGTTTTATTTTTTATACAAATGGTTGAATCCTGAGAAAAATCTTTTTACTTTTGCATAGTATTTTTTTTTTTTAAAAAAAACTATCTGGCCACCTTGACCATCAGGAGCACATCTCCCTATTTTGCCTGGGCTGGACTCAAGCAATACTACCATCTCAGCCTCCTAAGTCTTGAGACTATAGGGAAATGCCACTATGTTGACTCTTTTGTGACTTTGAAAAGTAGGGGTCAGAATGTATGCCCCCAACCCCAGCACTCAAGAGGCTGATTCAGGAGTGAGGAGAACCTGGGCTACACAGCAAGTTCAAGATAGCCTGTGCTATAAAATAAGACTGGTGATGGAAAGGAAAGGAGGAACAGGAAGACTCTAAGATTCAAGTTTGCATCTAGCTTCAAGAAACAAAATTGAAATGATGTCCAGAGACTCAGACCCCACCAGTGCTGCTTCTTCATTATCAAGGACACGGGACGACTAGGTATGGGGCTTTTCCTCGGTTTTTTTCTCTTCCTTTCTTTTTCCTCTTTTCTCTTAAAAACTTTTTATTGATTTTTTTTTTTTTTTGCTTATTTTATATCACGCACCCCAATCCCACTCATCTCCCTGTCTCTTTGTATCTGCCCTCTGCCCTTGCAACCTGCCCACAAAAAAGAAACAAAAAGCAAACAAACAACCCATCTTGCCCTGGAGATGCAGTGTGTCACAGCGTTTTGCTCAAACAGCTTTACTTGCAACTGTTCACTGAAATGAATCATGGTCAGGCTTGGGGCCTCTGGCTTCTGCTACACTAACAATACTGAATCCTCACCCAGACTCCTCTTGGATACAGTTGTTGTCCTGTTTCATGGAGACCCTGCAGCAGCTCTGGACCTGCAGGACTGGCCCTTGGGCTAGATGTAGGGGTGGGCCAGCTCACAGCCCTGGGTCTGGGCCTGGGTGGCATGTGAGCTGGTCAGCACATCGGCTCTCTTGAACCCACACTACTAGTGCTAGCTCTCCAGCACTGTCCCAGCCAGTTCACCCACTTGCTGCAGTTGGAGCTAGCTCCCCGTTCTCATGTTCTTGGGTCCTGCTCACTTGCAACTCCATCACCAGGGTCAGCTCCCTGTGCTGCACAGGGGAGGTGCAGGGCCTGCTCTCCTGCTGCCATAGGGGGTGAGGAGTAGAGAAGAGAGCATCTCTCCTGCACCCACAGCACCTCACAGCAGAGGAGTGTTGGGGCCAGCTCTCTGGTGCTCCAGAGCCTTGGAGCTGGCTCATCCTTGGCCCTGCTACCAGGCCCAGCTCTACTTGTGCTGGCCAGTTCTACATGGGGGGGGGGGGGGGGGGGGGGGGGGGGGAAGGGCTCTCTCCAGAGTGCTGCAGCTGGTGAGGGGCATGGCCAGCTCTCTCAAGTGATGTAGCCAGTGAGGGGTGGGCCAACCCTGGGCAGCCATTGGACATCTACATGGTCCCAGGGCAGCCCAGACAAGAGCTTTCACATGGCCTTTGGTGGTAACATGGGGCACAGATATTGACACAGACCCCTGTTGCTGCATGGGAACAGACACAGACAAGACCCTCAGAGGCAGCACAGGCTGGACTTCACCATGGCCTTAAGTGACAGTGTAAGCTACTCACATCAGGCTGTTCCCTACCACCCCGAGTCTTCAGTTCTGCCTCTCTTTCTGCTTCTGTCTCCCACCTCTCTACCACATACTTGTACATTACAGTGACACCTGTTGTGGGTGGACCTATGAGTGCCTTCAGCATGCCAGCTCTCCAGGGAACCAGGCAGATTTCTCCAGGATCCAGTTTAATAGCTAATACTGTATAATTCTGTGTTCAGCACACAAACTTGGCAAATAATAAGTACACTGAGAATGCATCAATCACTCAGTATTTCTACTCAGACCATCAATGGATTTTCAATTTGGATTATTGGTTGAAGTCCTTGGGTGAGCTAAGCCACAGGAGTAGATTTTCCGTTTAAAGCAAAAGAACATGGGGTCCTGTGATCCCCACATGGGATGATGCTCCTTTGGGGCAGACCGACACCACACAGCAGTTAGAGTTGCTGGTGAACTGGACTCTCAGGTTGAAAAGTCAAATCTCTTAGTCCTTCGTATGTACTCATCTCTGATCCTTAGAATTTGGATAAAGATATATCTGCTTACTCCTTTCCCTCACAGATTACAAAATAAGAGATTCAACAAGATGCCAGAGGAGCTGGAATAATGGGTCAGTGGCTAAGAGCTAAGAGCTCTTCAGAGAGCCAGACTTGGTTTCTAACACCCACATGGCAGCTCACAAATGCAGCAGCTTCAGTTCTGGGAAGATCTGATGCCCTCTTCTGGCCTCTCCTGCTAAAACATCTTTGCAAATGACATGAATGAACATGAATAAAATGTGCAGACAGTGCTCTTTTTAAAACCGAAAGCATATTTTATATCAACGGGCATTATGAAAAGACAACCTAGGAATATAAGAAAATATTTATAAATCATCTTTGTTGAGCGTTTAATATCCAGAATATATAAAGAATTACAAGTCATCAAAAGGACAATTAATTTATGGCTCAGCAAGTTAGGAAGCTTGTAGTGCAAAACTAACAACTAGAGTTTGATTCCCAGAACCAAACAGAAGTAAAAAGAACTAACTCCACAAAGTTGTCCTCTGACCTGCATGCATGAATGTCCTCCCCTGAAAAAAACTAAAGGAAATAAGAAGGTATACCAACAGCCAATAAGGAGATGAGACGATTCATCAGTGAAATACAAGTCAAACCACAGTGACCTATCATGTCACTGCCCACTACAACTACCATAACTTTTTGAGTGACAAGTACCAGCAGGGTAGAAAAATTCTATGCACTCTTAATGGAATGAAAAATGGTGACGCCATTGTGGAAATAGCATGGCAGTTCTTCAGAAAGCTAAACAGTGAATGATTATCAAACCCTGCCGTTCCATATCAGGCATATACACAAAAGACTGAAGAGACACGCAAACAGATCCTTGTGTAAGTACAATTGTTCATGGAAGCTTTGCTCATAATACAGAATGAGTTGGCTGGAAAACCCACAACGCTCCATTAGTAGATGGAGGGAAATGTAGAATATATAAAAAGATGTATATTCTTTAGCTATAAAAACAAATGAGGTTCTGATATATGCTGCAAATATAGCCAGCCCCTGAAGCATGCTGAAAAAAAAAACACAAAAAACAAGGCAGACATAAAAGGGCACTGTATGATTTCAGTAAAAACAAAAACAAAACAAAAACTAGAAAAGGCACATTAATAAGTCAAGACTATAGCTGGGTGTAGATACACAGGTCTGCAGTCCTGGAGAGCCAGGTGCTGAGAACTAGCCCGGGCACCAAAGGGAAATGAAAGGTCAGTACAGACTACATTAGGACAGGGGACTAAGGAGCTACTGCTTAACTGAGCTTCTGTTGGGTCAGGGAAATGTTTTAGAAACTTAAGCAAAGCTGAAAAAAAAAAAAAAAAAAAAAAAGGCTGCAAAGCATCTTTCATGTAATCACCACCACTAAAGTTCACACTTGAGGCAGGGAGGACGGCAAGTGCAAACGATAACTGAACGTCAAGCAACATCACGGAGCCTGCCGGCTCATCTTGAGCTAAAGCTGAGACCCAGGAGGGAAAGGCTCTAGTGACGAGTTAATATGACCCAGAATTGAGATCAATCACGGACAAGGCACAGTGGAGTACACCTATAATCCCAGCACTGGGCTGAGGTCAGATACAAGGTGAAGCCAAATGAGACTTTGTTTCAAAACAAAAACACTATCTTAGTTCTTGGCTATATTTTCTCTTAGTTACTTCTATTGCTGTGAAAAGATATCATGAGCAACTTATTTTTAACTTATTTTTTAAAAAGTATTTAATTGTAAGCCTGCTTGCAGTTTCAGGTGAGTCCATACCATCATGGTGGGAAGGGTGGAGGCAGGCAGGTAGGGTGGGTGCTGGAGCACAGGCTGAGAGCTTACATCTGATCCACAAGGACAAAGTAAATAAAGAGAAACTGGGAATTGCATGAGCTTTTGAAATCCCAAAACTCACCTCAAGTGACACATCTCCTCCAAAAAGGTTACCACCTTTTCTAATCCTTCCCAAACAGTTCCAGGAACTACGGACCAAGCATTCAAATACATGAGCCTATGGGAGGCCACTGTCATCAAACCACCACACACAACCTGTCTCCAAACAACAAAAAGAATGTATTAGTTCTTGACTGGAAGTATCATCCTCATGGTTCTGCATAGCGGCATACCCCAGTAATCCCAGCACTCAGGAGGCTGTGCAAGGCCAACCTGAGTCTCAAAGAAAGTATCACCTATATCCTACACAATTGCCATTGTATTAGGCCATTTGAACCAGTCACTGAATCCATTAGCCTTAAGGTTCCTTGCTTACAAAATGAACTTCTGGGTAATTGCTATGCATCCTTTCAAGCTTAAAAATATATATAAAAAAATTGACACTGTAAAAAACCCAAGTTTCCTAACCATTAAACCTCACTGAGCAGAAAACATCTGAGCACTTCCTACAGCTAAACATTTACTAGCATCACGGTGCGTCCACAGTACAACCTTTGCTTTGTACTTAAACACAATTTCTTCCTCTAGTCAAAACACACTGGCCAGGTGTGGTGGTCCAGCACCAGGCAGGCAGCAACAGGTAGATCTCTGTGAGTTCTAGGTCAGCCTGGTCTACAGAGTGAGTTCCAAGACAGCCAGAACTACATAGCAAAACCATGTCTCAAAAACCAAAACGCAGAAAATGATACACTATACCATACAAATCCACTTTGGATACCAAATTTGTAAACTAGGCTTTAAAAAAAGTGTGTGTATGTGTGTGTGTGTGTGTGTGTGTGTGTGTGTGTGTGTGTGTGTGTGAGAGAGAGAGAGAGAGAGAGAGAGAGAGAGCCAGATATGGGTGCCTGTAAAGGCCAGAAGAGGTCATTAGATCCATGTGGAGCTAGAGTTACAGGTAGCTGTGAACTCTCACCCCTACCCCACTACGGAAATCAACCTCTGTCCTCTGGAAGAGCAATTACACACTGCAGCCCTTAGACCAGGCTTCTAAGAATCTATTAGGTAGCCTAGGAGACTAGAGTTAAATGGTAGTTTATACCAATCCCATTTTTCAAAGTCTAACCAAGCGCTAGAACATACCTTCTCTCCCGTGTGCTAGCTGACATGCAGCATTATGTGTATACTCACACAACTACAATGTCGTGTGGCCAAAACTTTCCTAGGGCCCCTCTTCGACTTCTACACAGATTCTAAGGATGGATGGGGGTATGTGTGCTACCTGTGCACTCGCACAGTCACGTGTGTAATTATGGAGGTCGGAGGACTGTGTGCTACCTGTGCACTCGCACAGTCACGTGTGTAATTATGGAGGTCGGAGGACTGTGTGCTACCTGTGCACTCGCACAGTCATGTGTGTAATTATGGAGGTCGGAGGACTGTGTGCTACCTGTGCACTCGCACAGTCATGTGTGTAATTATGGAGGTCGGAGGACTGTGTGCTACCTGTGCACTCGCACAGTCATGTGTGTAATTATGGAGGTCGGAGGACAATCTTTGGTCCCTGCCTTCCACCTTGTTTGTCACAGAGTCTCTGTTGTCAGCGGCTACGTGGACCAGTTAATGGGGACAGGAGCAATTCTCCTGTCTCTGACTCCCATGTTGCCATAGAAGCACTGGATTCAGACAATTGCTAATGTGTCTAACTGTACGTGGGGTCTAGAGATTCAAACTCAGGTGCTGCTATGCTTGCAGAATAAACATTTTTCTCACTGAGTCACTGCCCCAGCCCAAGAACTTCTGATTCTAAGTTAACTACTATTTGTGAAACAAGAACATGCAGGTATAGAAAATTTTTCAATTATTCCTCAAAGTAGTTAAAATATGCTTTATCAGTTTCTAAAGGATCAAAATGTATAAAATAAATCTATGTATGCATAGAAAGGAGATTTGTTACAATGGCTTACAGGTTGTGCTCCAGGTAATACAACAAAGGCTATTTACCAACAAAAGGTCTAAGAATCCAGTAGCTGCTCAGTCCACAAGGCTGGATGTCTCAGCTGGTCTTTAGTATATGCCAGAATTTCAGAGAAGCAGGCTCTAATGCCATTGAAGGCAGGTAGAAAGAGCAAGCTTCCTTCTTCCAAGTCCTTTATAGAGACTGCCAGCAGAAGGTGTGGCCCAGATTAAAAGTGGATGTTCTCACCTCCAAAGGTCTGGATTATAGATAGGTCTTCCTACCTAAGATGATCAAGATTAAAAGTGGGTCTGACCACTTCAGATGAGTTCATTAAGAAAAAACATCCCTCACTGCTACACCCAACTGCTTGGGTTTTAGTTAATTCCAGATGTAGTCAAGGTTGTCAGCCAAGAATAGTCACCACATGTGCTCAGTCTGGCTTTACATATATATATATATATATATATATATATATATATATATACACACACACACATATGCACAGGATGTACACACATGCAAACCTATCCCTTAAAGATGTGGATATGGAAATATAATATTCACTAACCAATTATTTCCTCTCACAGGCCAGGAACCAAGCCATTGCCTCTAACTCTGCTCCCCATACTTGAGAAGGGACTGTAACATTAGAACATCCGAAACATAAAGCTGGCTTTTTCTCTTTGCAGACTTCTAAGTTTTTAAACATAGAATCAATTTGCTCAAGAGAATTGGCGGTTAGCATCAGTGAGATTGCCTCATGTGGTGTCCTGCAGGTCCTGAGCAGCACAAAGAAACAGCTGGAGAACAGCAGAGCAATGGGGGTGGGGTTGGTGGGGGTGAGTGGCCAGGTCACAGGAATGCTGATTGGCTTTCTAACTTTTAATATATTTTTAAGTCTGGGTTTTCCAGTCTTAGCATACTTCACTTGGGGTCAGATAATTCTTTGGGAATAAAAAGACATTCAGCATCCCTGGCCTCCAGCCACTAGATGTCAGCAGTACCCTCTCCTAAACTGTAACAAAAACAAAAAAAACCAAAAAATTCTGATTACTTTTTAGTCTTCTAGCAGCAAACCTGCCGCTAGGTGGTAATCAGCATCATTCTTCATTTGTGTATTTAATTAGTTCTGTTTGTTTTGATGGTTGATTAGGTCTGAGACAGGCTTTCATGTTTCAGCCTTGACAGAATTCACTAGGTAGCCTACGAAGGCTGGCCTCAAACTCATGACATTCTTTCTATCCAGTGCTGGGTTTACAGCTGTATGCCCTCATGTGCAACACAAGAACCACCAAGTTACATGAATGGTATTTACCTTATTTATAACTGATCTGCTAGGGCTTAGAAATGTTGGCAGTAGGCCAGCAGGGAGGTAAGACGGGGCTAAGGTCATGGCTCTCTCACTTGCTATGGATCTGCAACACATAACCCATCTTAGTTTCAGCTTGGCCTGAGCTTCATTAGGGCACCTCTGTAGAACCATGGGGCAGGAACACCTTTCAGGTAGGACTGTAGTCAGGACTCCATGAGGTGGCACCCAGAAACTACTAGAAGACAAAGAACTAACCCATACACAGTCTGTGCTTAACTGTAACTGTAGGGTAGGGTCCCTGCAATGCAGGAGCTCACTATTTAGAGAGGGACACAGGAAAACACACAAATGACTTCATCTAAATTCTCACTGCCATCAACAGTTCTTCGAGTCTTTTTAGCTTTGCAAATCATTTTTCCCTTTCTAATGAGCTCAACCAACTGAATCCCACTCTTCAGTTCATTGTTCACAGTTCAGCTACAAACAGGCAGGACTGAAATGGGTCTGAAGAGCCTACAGCTTATGAACCAGCTGTGCAGGTGAAGCTAACACCCTGAGCTCTCCCAGGCCTGTGCTCAGGCAGGTGGGAGCACCTCCTCACCACGTTCTTCTCTAATTACACTCACTTCTCTGCACAATCTATCTAACATGAAAGCTCTGTGTGAGTCACCTCTCAAGGCCCAGATAAATCAACATATCATCACCTAGCACATTATCAGTTCCTCTTTCTTATGAATTCTTTCTTATTTATTTTTATTATTTTTAACAGGTACTTGTGGAGGCCAGAGGCACTGAATTCCTCTCCAGCTGGAGTTACAGGCACCTGTAAACCATCTGTCATGAATATACTAGGAACCCAACGTGGCTCTGAAAGGGGCAGGGAACACGAGCCATCTAACTCCTAAAGGGGTTCTTTCAATAGTCACAATACTCATAAACCAAAAAATTAGTTCATTTCTCTTATATGTATGATTCATCATCAGATATTACAATGAATAACTTGTTAAACTATTTGTAAAACCTTAATCTACCTTGAAGGGTGAAAAATACTCTACACCTCTAATGTTAAAAGAATAATTTACTGGGAGAGGTGTTTTCCAGTATGACAGAAAAATTGAAATGTATATATTGCTGATAGCATGAGCAAAGGACGGGCTAAATGTGTCACTCTGGAGCGTGCTTGCCTGACATTGCCAAGGCACTAGGTTACACGCACACCGGTCTTTGTATCTTTGGTTGTGTTCTTAATCATCCTCCTTCATAGCTACATTTTCGTTAGTAGAACCAACAGTTTCCTTACACTACATATATAATAAAGGGTAATACTAAAAACTACTAAAACTATAAGTAATTTGGTATATAGATGAGGCTTACATTAATAATGTCACATGTCATCTGTAATGGGCTACTAATACTCCATTTTCAATAGGCAGAGAAGATGCAGAAAGTACTGATACTGCCTCATACCCTAGGGCAGCATTTCCCTACACACATATTTATCCCCAAAAGAACAATGCCCCTACACCAAGTATTACTTGGTTCTCCCAAAGACCTTCTTTGTACCCCCATTAAATCTCTGTACCTGCTATTAACGCCAAAGCTAATTGCCAACTTCTGCATAGCAGATGTCCGTGGCAACACTTCATGCCTATGTACATTTCACTTTTGGAGGCTTGTATTTCTCTAAACCTAACTTAAACGCAAAGGAACACTAGTGATGTCAAAACTACAGCAGTCCCCTTTGAGACAGCATCATAATGCCTACCCACAGAGCAGTCATCCCACAGTGTGCCATGATGAAATCTAGATGTTTGGAGCTCTAGACACGGCATCATCATCATTTAATGACCACTGTAGGGAGAAGAGGATCTTCCATGATAGTTGGAAACACCATAATTTTTTTAAAGCACAAATAAGCATCGAGTCACCCCTTTGCTTTGTTGATAGCAATCCCTGATACACTTTCACTTCTTTTTCCAAATATCTCCGACTTCTTCTGCCTTTGGATCTCAAAACATATCCCCTAGCTTCCAAGAGAAAGTCTGCTACCCTACTCAGACGGAGCTGCAAGAACAAGCTGTCAAAGGTAGGTTCACACACTGGGTGACTGCAACAGGGAGCAGCAGGACCAAGAGCAACCAAGTCATGAAGCACCAGGGTGGAGGATGGAAAGCTTCACTTCCTGACTGGTTCTACATATTCTGTTTAGGATCAAGCAGTGATCCTGGCTAAAAGAAAAGAAAAGTAAATGCCTCAAAGGTAACAATTCCAAATCAGCAGGAAAATGAGCAAAGAATCGGGACAGGGACCCGACAGAGGAGAGATGACTGATATTCAGGACTGGACGCTGACAGTCAGGTAATGTGAGCCTGGAGTCATGACTGATGTTCAGAAATGAAAGTCAGCACACTACTGTTCATTACAAAGAAAACAAAATGTGTAGGAAAAAGTAAAATCACTGCACATGCTTAATTCTGAACACATTTAGCTATGAAACACAAGCAGTGAAAGTTGCTTATACTAGTTAAATATTAGATAAATATTAGTTACACTGAGAAGTTATCCCAGGCAAATTAATCACTTTTCCACAGTCCACAGCCCCCAACCAGGGAACTTCGAAGTCCACTTTCAGGTTGTGTCTTCCCACATCAGTTAAAGTAATCCAGACAACCACACAGCTGCGCCCACAGGCCAAACCAATACACACAACCCTTCACTGAGGTGTTCTTCCCAGGTTAATTCCTGGGCTGTATCAACTTGACAATTAAGACTGTCACACAGTATTACCAGTATTTTTCCATGCACAGGATAGATTATTTCAAATGCTTCACAATTTTTATTAACACAAATTAGAGTTTACACAAAAGTATTCATTCCTAACTTCATCAACTCTCAGCAACAAGACTGCTCATATTGTCACAAAGAAGGTAAGAGTCAGGAAGAAAATCTATGCAAGCACACAAAAAGGTTTCATTGAAATTTATTTTTAAAAATCCTTGAACTAAGCATGTGCACACTAAAAATATAAATACAGGAGCTCTCTCCAAGACGCTTGGTCGGCTCTCATTTTCCGTTATCTAAGCTGAAGCCCACTCCTAGCCCTCAATGCCTCAGTTTAGAAAACGCTGCTTTACATGTAAGATGGCTAATTTACTTCCCCAATAGCACTACAAGTTACTTTCAGGTTTCCCTTTGCCCTGTGACTCGCCCTCAGCTCAAAGCCTGGCTCCTGACTTCCAGGTAGGTATGCTTTAACACACACCCTCATCTAACATCAGACATAGCCATGCAGACAGGCATGCAGGTCTCCAACAAGAGACAACCCAGTCAACCACGTACAAAAAGTATCATGAGAAATATATGCTAATACATTTTAAGTGTATTTGTGGTCCTAAATATATGTCTTTTAATGAAAGATTCCTAGCCATTCATTTATTCTATTACATAAAGTAAAAGGTCCCATCACAGGGACCTTATCTGCACATGTAGGTACTGAGTGAGTCAACTGACACTGTGAGGAAAGCCCTGAAGGACAAACATGATCCGTCTGCTGTACTGAGGTCTCAGCTGGGTACTGATGTGATGGAAGCCAGACTCTGAACCCAGACAGTGACAGGTCCTCCTGCATCCAATGCAGACAGTCAATGCTCCCCTTCAGCACTATACTGAGGGGATCTGGTGTATGCTCTCATGTCACAACAGTCAAAATTACTGAAGGAAATCCTTCAAGGCAGCAGCACAGTGGCTACTGACAAACAAGCATGTTATCAAACAGTCCAACAACCATTTTTCCTCCTTCCCAAGACTGACACAGAACCACCTTCCATATCTGAAAAAGTCTTTAACTATTTCTTCTGACCCAGTCTCAGCCTAGTGATAGGTATGCAGGGAACATCAGGTGGACAATGCCCAACTCATCCCAGAACAGGCACCTGACAGGCAACGGTGAGCTCTTCAATGCCATTATTTTCCCAGATACTTTTCTCTCCCTGCTTCAATTGGCCTTGTACATATAAATGCTTCAGAGAAACCCAAGGCTCCACAGCAGGTGCACTCTATTACCAGTTTATAAATGCTGGCATTAAGAATAGTTTCTTTATTCTATCAAATGCAAGTAAAAACAGATTCCTATAGTTGATTTACGGATGTCAAGTAAATGCATATAAACTGTAAATCCTTGGGCAGGAAGGCCTAAGGGGCAAGGGAGGGTGGCTATTGGCCATGGGGAATTGTCTGGCCTTCCCTTCATCTCTTAGCTTCAGAATTCTCACATAGAAAACAGGGCCATTATCTCTACCTAGCAGTATTATTGTGACTCTTACGACATAGTGTAAATCTCTCAGCACATGCTTGCTCAAAGAAGGTGTCAATCAAGTGACCATAGTAGCAATAACAAGCTTTTATAAAGCTGAGACACATCCTTAGGTGAGTCCAGTAGGCATCACACCACATGATAGACTAAGCTGAGTGCATAGACCATACTGAAGCCTCAGATTCTGAAGGTTGACCTTTCACATCACGCTGGTTAGGTAGGCTACTTTACTAGGCAAACCATGAGCCATTAGAAAGCCTTACAACTGAAAATCAACCTTTCTATTAGGCATTTGTCCAGGACACTTTGTAAATCACAGTTTCTCTTTTTTAAGTCATTCTTTACATTTAATTGACTGCTACAGCTGTCAGATTGGTGCTTCTTACCCACCAAAAACAATAGGAAGGCAGTTTAAGGAAATTTAGTATGTGGACAGATGTTTTGGTATGTTTAAAGAGGAAAATAAGGACAAGTACATCACTTTAAAAAGGGTTTTTCCACAGATGCCTCATGAAACCCAGACATTCCTGACTTAAAGTCTCTCCTCAGAGAAGCACTTCCTTTCCTAAAGACCACAAGTTTACAGACTCAACCACTGGGGACAATATCACAGCACAATCCAAGCAACACCAATCCAAGCTTTGAATTCATATTAACTACAGACATAGTGGGTAACAGTTCCAAACACCACATAACCAAATCATCAGATAACACTGTTCTATTTCAGTCCTAACCAATGAGCTTTCTGTTTAAAATTTAGTAATTTTTTATTTAAATTTTTTTAGTCAGGCATGGTAAAGCCCTTGGGGGTGAAGTAGGAAGGCCAGGGGCCCAATGTCTTCAAAAAAGAAGCCACTGTACTATACAGATTTAAAAATAGGTGTTTAAATAAAAATTCTTGTGTCACCTATCCCTTCCATTACATTTCAGAATATGAAAGCAAAAGTTCAACCAGCAACTAAAGAAGTTACTTGATACCGTATACCTACCTTCTCTTCCTGGACCAATCTTGGCACTTCTGGAGGATGTTTTTCCTGCCTGTACTTCCTCCTCCTCTTTATCTGATAAAAGAATGATGTAACCATGAAGATCAAATCTAGAATCTTCTCATTGAAATACTTGTTTCTCATCATGTTTCCTAAACTTTACAACTCTGATCTCATTAAGCCCCACTAAATGCTACTTAAATTTCAACTATTAACTCTAAAACTAATGAGAAAACACTCCAAACCTTAAAGCACACCCCAAGGCAATGAGCTCACAGGTCTCCGCAGGGCCTCTGTCCCCACTAGCACTCCCGTGCACATCTGCTCTGAGGTCTCCTCTCCCCACAGAAGAAGCATGAGCAGTTGACAGATCCTACCTCGCTACAACTATTCCACAGGTGTCAGCCCAACTTGCCACCAATCCTCAAGTCCTACTTTCTCACTAGACTTCCCTGCATCCCCAAGGACTAACTTTCCCCAGGACTTGAATTCAAGGTTACATCTCCCTTCAGTTCATCACCTACACTAAAGAAAAATCAAAGGGGCTCTGCCTACATAGAACGTCAGAAAGTTTAAGAAAACTAAGTTATTCACCCTGATAATTACTAACAAGGACTCCAAAGCTGATTCCAGAGAAATCCCCAAGCAGCACAGGACACAAAGTAGCATGTTGCCACTTGTGAGGGGGTTGATGCCTAAGGCAGAAGTTAATCAAGATGCAGGGAGGTGGGGGTATTATTGTCTGAGGAGAAAAAAGCCAAAAACTCGGAGAACAAGGATGAAAACTAAGAATGGATCACTGCATATTCTAGAGCAGGAGAGACAAGAGTTGAAGACAACTTAGGGTTTATAAACCAACACTTAACATTTCATATTTCTGGCTGATAAAATGAAGAGTTGAGACAATGCATACACGACTCAGGAATACATGGAGGGAATACAAGAAGCAACTGAAGATATGAAACGAGATAGTCAAGTGGCATTTAATTTAGTGTTCAGTTACAGCTAAAAAAGTTAATAGAGGCTGGGCGGTGGTGGTGCACGCCTTTAATCCCAGCACTTGGGAGGCAGAGGCAGGCGGATTTCTGAGTTCGAGGCCAGCCTGGTCTACAGAGTGAGTTCCAGGACAGCCAGGACTACACAGAGAAACCCTGTCTCGAAAAACCAAAAAAAAAAAAAAAAAAAAAAAAAAGTTAATAGAGAAGTGAGAGCCCTCTGAGAAACTGGATAAAGGCTGGGTGAGACAGCAATCCACTGCTGCCACCCCCCACTAGGTCTGCTCTTCTGGAAGCTGCTGTCTATACACCAAAGATACAAAACTTACACTGGACAGCAGCTCCTATTCAAAGTGTGTGTCGCTACATGTAAGGAAAAGCAACCAATTACAAATTCTAAGCTCCAAGAGTAAGAAAAAGTGCTGTCCTGTAACAGCTTTTGAAAAGCTCAGGTTCCCAGAGAGGCTTTCCCCACCACACCACCTTCCTCAACCGTGACCCTAATAATTCGGAAGAATTCTCAAACTATCATCAGACACCTGGCCTTGGTTTGCACGGAGGTGAGGTGGAGGTGACCGTTTTTGACACAATATACAAGTTAGGGTTCTACCTTCTTTTCTTATTTCATCACTAACAGCTATCTAAATTTACCAGTTTAAAAAAAAAAAATCACTGAATGTTAATATCCAGAGGCTTTCGGGGCAAAGGACTCTCAAGCCTGTGAGAGGTCTCAGCAGCACTTGCCAGCAAGCCTGGCAACCTGAGGTTGAGTCCTGGAACCCACGTGGAGGACGAACACTGGCTCCAGAAGTACACACATACAGGTTCACAAATCAGTAAATGTAACAAGACTCAACTGCAGTCAGTGAATCAAACTACAAGTGTTCACGCTGTTCTAAGTCACATCCCAGGGCACAGATCTTAAAACGCAGCAAAGTCTCCTAACACATTCTTGGGTTTTGTTTTGTTGTTTGTTTGGTTTTATTTTCACTTGGTTTTGAGATAAGTCTCACTCTGTACCCCAGGTTAGCTAATCATGGAACTGGTGAGCTCCTTCTGCCTCTGGATTCCAAAGTGCTGGGATTACAACTGGGGCAACCTCTCTTCTTCCTTCCTCTTATCTCCTTCCAGAATGTAACAACAGTAGGAGATCATCAACTCAAGCTTCCTGCCATAAACAACAGGGGGAGGTGAGAAAGAACTAGAATGGACAGGGTGGTAGTAGTGTGGCCATCCCACCATACGGGTTGCTACTGATAGTTAGAGATCCCTACTGATTTCATGTGGCCCAGAGAATGAGTGATGTTTCCTCATATATTCATTCTAAAAAATATAGGACCAAAAAATGTGAAGTGTTTCATTATTAAATACACTGCTGTGGCTGAAGAGATCAATCACTTGCTAAAAAACTTTGCTGTACAACCATGAAGACCTGGGTTCAAATTCCAGCACCACTAGTTTCTCACATGCCCTTTACCCTAGGACTGGGCAGCTGGAGTCAGATTTGCAGGCTTAGCAGAGTAACTAAGTATATGACCTCTAGGTTCAGGAAGAGACCTGTCCCAGAAGAATACGGTATAAGGGGAGAGAGGAGGACACCTGGCTCCCTTCTTTGTTTACATGGACACAGGTGCACACATTCACCTATGACATGGTAGGGGAGGTAGATCCCCAAATTGGGTAACTGTTAGCAAAGTGAGTAAGAAAATGTATTCAAACACGTTATTACAGGGGGCTTAGGATATAGCTCAGTTGGGAGAGTACTTGCCTAGCATGCACAAAGCCCTGAATTCAACTCTCAGAACCTCCTAAATCAATTATGGTGGCACACAATGCATAGTTAATTCTGAACTATCTATATGAGACTGTCTCAAAAACATATAAACTTTATTATCAAGACATCACCACAGTGTTATCACTCTAGGGTGTATCTTCCAGCTATTCCAATGTTTAATGAGACATAATTTACACAGAATTCAACCAACCGCGAGCCCTGACTACAAACCCACAAGCTATTTTGCCATGAAGATGATAGGTCCTAGGACCCTGTACCTAAGCCAAAAGTATTAACTTACTTAGCAATGAAGGGAATCAGACACAGCTAAAGCAAAGTTCCAAATAAACTCCTGCAACACTGCCTACCAACCAACAGAGCAGGTACAAAGCCTACAGCCTTACCCCTAAACAAAGTGACAGGCCCTGGGGTCAGACAGAGGGTTTCAATGAAAAGACACAAAGACTTTACTTAGACTTAAAAACTTGCCCACAGGCTGCTTCACCTAAGGGAGGCAGCCCAGTGTACCTCCCAGCAAGAATGATTCCAGCTCCATGTTCCATGGCTGAAGTATATTATGCATACCATCAGAAAATAGCTGCAGTGACCCCATACTATATTTAAGTCGAATATTAATATTTAAACACAACAAAATGTCCACCGTAATGTTCACCTAGCCTAACCTCTGACCACCTCTGACCTGTGGCAGCACCAAGATTATCCACCCATGGCATACCATTGAAGAAAATTTGATCATTTCATTTCAGCGAGATCCGCTGGCTCTCAGTGACCTACAAGGACAAACTGCTTGCAGCTTCTTCCGTTCATTCAAGAAGCCCCAACCAAAGCTCTGCTAAAAGCCAGCCTCTGTGCTTGGTAATGAACGGCTACTGGAGTCTTGCCTGCAGGGATTCTGTGCCCAGTTCAGGGGATAGTCCAGGCAGTAAACCAAAACGCACAATGCTAAGTGCTGAGAACATGCATACAGCAATTCAAGAAACAAAGCCCCGACCTTTATCCCTTTATCTGCTTAACTGCACTTGGCGTTCAAGGGTTTTCAAATGCTCCCATTTCCAGAGCCCCCCTAAGTATAGAGCTTCTCTGTTGAGTCTCAATTTTGCCAAATGGGAAAGCAGAACCAGCCGTTTCATTTCTAGCATTCTACCGCTATTCTGTTACTACTTCAAACATGAAGATCCTTGGGTCCGATAAGACACAATCAAGAACACATTTAACTGGCAGGAGGAAGCCCCGTAGGTGGCTACCCACAGGCAATGTGAGAGGGCACACGGGGCAGAGCAGCCCAGCAAGGGCTAAAACACCTGTCTCCGCCCACACCCGGTGGCTGGCCGTGTTGCTAACCCAGTCCAGCATCACCTGCCGCGCTTCTTAGTATTAAGCCAGTGAAAACAACGTCAGATCAACACATAAAAGAACTGGCAAATGATCCCAAAAATAGATTTCAGAATTGAACTTGTGTTATCATAACGTTTTAAATTAGTGAGGCGAGATTCAGTAACAGCTTAACCAGCAGCCCTACTGCTGGGCAAATGCGCTTCAGCGCCAAGCAAGAGACTCAGTTTCAATTTTTAATTATTTTCTTTTTAAGTCTCAAAGATGCATTAAAAATAAGTGTGGCCGCTAGTTCAGGAATCCCTCAGAGCCTCTCCAACTATCCAGCGTTCCAGTACTTTCTGAGAGCGAGGGCGATCTTCCTAGTCTTGTTCTGCATAATTATGTCTCCGAAACGCCATCCTAAATTTGAATGAAAATAATTTTCTTATGCCGGGGTGGATCCGCGGAGCTCAAAACTGGGCCGTAGAGCTCCGGCTCCCACAGCAACCAGGACTTTCCAGGGCCCCGGGGGTCGCCGGCAGCAGGCTACTCACATCTGAACCCGGTCCACGGCCTGCAGGAGGCGGCGGCGGGCAAGCCAACGGCCTGAGGGAATAACTGCACCTCGCCAGCCCCGGCCGGGGGATGACCGCGACCGCGCGCCGGCGCCCCCTCCCCCAGGCCCCGGGGCTGCGGTCCCCGGCCGCGCCGCTCCGGGCCCCCCGAGGACCGCTGTCGACGTGGGGGTCTCCGCAGACGCCCGCGCGTCCTCAGGCGGCGCGGCCGCGGCTACGTGGCCCACGCGAGGCGAGGCCGCGAGCGGGGACGCGGCCCCCGGGAACCCCCGGCGCTGTCTCCAGCCCGCTTACCTGCGGCACCCCGCGCGGCTCTCACTCCGCGGACTGTCGTGCGGCTAGGGCGGGCTGCGGCAAGGAGCGAGCGAGCAGGGGGCGGGGCCGCCGCCTCCGGAGCCGCGGGCCACAGCCGAGCCCGCCGGGCCTCATGAATGGGACGCGGCGGCGGCGGCGGCGGCAGCGGCGGCGGCCGAGCTGGCGGTAGACTGCGCGCACGCCCCGCCCCGCCCCGGCCACGTGACGCGAGCTCCGCCCCCCCGCCGGCCGCGCGCCGCGAGTCCTGGGCCCCCGCAGGGAGAGCGCGGCTCGACGCCGGCGCGGGCCTCGGGAGAGCGCTTTAAAAAGTTTCCTCCGGTCCCCATGGCAACCGTGCAGCGCTGGTCGGGGCTTCAGATCCCCGCTGCCCACAAGAGTGCAAACGGTCTCCTGCATAATGATGTGAAAACGTTATATCCCCGCGTAACGCGAGTGCACCATCATGGGATCACTGCGGAACCCGAATCTTTCCTTTTTTACCCTCGGAGCTCAGTGATAACACCTCCTACTTAAAAGTACACGTTAACGTTAAGCTGCGGCTGCGAGTTAACGGCTTCTGCTGCTTTTTGTCTTGTTTTTCTGCAGCCGGTCCTTTCGATGGAATTAGAGGTGGAAGCCCATGGCATCACTTCTAAATGCTTGTTAATTTCTTCGTGTGCACCAGGAGCATGAACAAACACAATCTCGGGGCGGCTGAGCCATGCATTTATACAAACTCTCCGGGATGGATGGATGGGCCTGGACGCAGCAGTTTCTTTGCAACAGTGAAGCGTGGTGGGCAAAGGCTATGCTGGGACCCAGAAAAACTTTCATTTTCCCGCCCAAGTACCACCGCGTGGAATTCAACCAGGTTGTCTCAGTAGTAACTAAGGCCCCACAGAGACATGTAAGCCTACTGGGATTTTTCACTTCCCTGTGGCTTTTTATCTGATACATCAGTGAGAGAAAAAATTTTCAAGGTTGAAACTTTCGAGGGATCTTATTCCGCTGTGGGGAAGTGCAACTAAACCCAAAGAACCCAGTCCTCAATCCCTAATTCCAATCACTGGAAACAAGCAACACCTTCCTGATGGGGCGCTTTGAGTATTACACACTGTGATTCCCACAAAGAGAGCCCAATATAGCTTGCAGCCTAGACTCTAGAACACGCTGTTACTGTTTGTCTTCTAGCTTTTCATTCTCCATTTTGACTTTTCCTGTTTCTCTCGGGGATAGTTTCATTACCTCCTACCTTAGGAGGGAAATATTCTCAAGCTTCCTTTGTTTCATCATGCAGGAAGCGACAGACAACCCGCCCTTCCTCTGTCACCGCCCCCTCTGGGGTTTGACACCTTACTCAGAAGGATTGGTTCATGTTTCTAGTATTTTCCTCATTCTCTGGTGGCTGCCTGATTTACACTACTACTGAGGCACAGTAGGAACTAATTAAATATTTGTTGACTGTCCCTCTACTTCCCCTGGGCACACCCAACTCCCATCTGCTTCACTGCCCAAGTCTCTCCTCACCTTCTGACCCTACCACAGTCCAGTTTCACGACCAGGAACGTTCCCCTTAATTATCTGTCTTCTAGTCTAGATGTATCTTCCCCCATTTCAAAGAGAGAAGGCCTTGTTGCCCCTAATGTAGTTTGGCTCAAGATGTTTTGACTCTGCAGGGTCGTGCTGTCTTGATGTTTTGTTTAAGAACAGACATCTTTCCGTGTACTTTCAGGATTTCCCTCTGTTTCAGCCTCCTGTTATAAGCCATGAAACAGCATATTCTTATTTATTGGCAAAGTTGTCTCTGTTTATCTGGTGTCTGTTTCTCATTTGCCCAAGTAACGTTCTTCACAATTAAAAAGTGGAATGGCATGCTTTGCTAAACTATTATTAAAATGTTTCTAGGTAGTACCTGAACTCATCACTGTTGGGTAACATTAAAAATAAATAAATAAAAGTCAGTGTATCAAAAAACCCAAAATGACAGTTGCTAAGGTCTTGCGTGATATCTTATTACAGTGGTTCTTCGATTTAAATACTAGAAAATGGGTGTTTTGAATATTAATATGCCACAGTTTTCAATGTAAGCATGAACGTTATTTCAGCTAGTATTTACATAAGGTGTTTTCTGGGTCAAAGCCTGGTTCCTGACAAAGTTTAAAACAAAAGTGGTGGGCGTCGTCTCCAATTCAATCTTCAACAAATTCTCCCTTACGTGTGATTGAGCTCATAAACGTCTCTGTGCCCCATATGTGAGTTTGTGACTTTAAATAGTGGACTTCGAAATACATACAAACCACTCATAAAGAGCACCTCAAACTTTTAATTAGGTTTAATTTCCACAAAGGTGTGGCTCATCCCAATCAAACACCTGGAGCTCACTAATGTGTATCAGCTATTTTCCATGTGAGGTTAATTTGTCTTTATTCTTTTCCTATTTAAGCTCAATAAATCTTAGAAGGATTTAATGATCCGTGAGATCTGTAAAGATGGCCCTCTGCCACCTTCCGTCTTTCTAACTTAGGCAACAATCCTAGTCAAGCTGTCTGCCTTTCCCATAGTGGCTGCACTACCAGACCCAGCTACCCTGAACAGCATGAAGCTTCTCCCAAGAAAGCCTGTCCCTCCTCCACCCATGATACTGTCCAGGCTAAAACCACCAAGGCCCCTCTTGAAGCCAAACATGATGGACTCCTTTTAGGACCTGCATCAGAAACGCTCTTGACCACCATTTCCTCTGAAGCTCCTTTCTCCTCTCGTCAGCTGAACACCTCAGAAATCTTTGTGCATGTGCCAGGTGGCTTTCACAATGATGTCAGATTCTAGTCCACCCTTTACACTCCCCTTTGACCCTAGTCCAGAATCTCATATCCCAGCTACTGGCACTTCCAAACATTTAGTCATCTTTGTCAGAAGCCTAGGGAAGTCACAATTCCAGTACTGTCATCACACGTACATGCTACCTCAGCATGTCTACTGTCTAAAGTTCTCTGCAGAATGGCCACAACAACCACATGTCACGTCCTCTTCGACTGAATATGTGACCTCTCCCTGGTTGCAGTAAATCTCTCCATCCCTCTGAAAATCCAGAAGGGCAAGAGAGCTTTCTTTCCATCCCTCTGGCCAGTAATCCTAACCGCCTGGTTTGGGCAGATCTGTCCTTGCCAGTCTTTTGCCTTCAGTAAAAAGTCTGACTTCCCTGGAAGCACATCTGGAGCACTCCCTTTTGCTCTAGTTTCCTCTCCTGTTCTGTGTGCTTCTGCTGGCCCTTCTGCAGTGTGATAACTTTTAAAATATTAACTTTCATATTTCTCCCTGCACACTCCTCTTTACAAGAATCCAGCAGGCATACCACTTGTCTTGGGGAAGTCTGCTGGGGAGATGAAAAGCAGAAGTTGTCTGCAAGATGTTTCCTTCCTGCCTTTTATTTCCCAAACTCTAAAAGCACCAAAGAACCCAAGTCAAGAAGGAGAAAAATGTGTCTTTAAATCCTGAAAGAGAGCTTTCTCTGGAGGTAGGAGGAGTGCTCCTAAGCCCTCCTGCCTGGCAGCTCTGAGGGCAGGGTGAGGTAGGGAATGAAACCTTAGAAAAGCAGCTTTTCTGTTCCTGGCTTTGACGTTCCCTGGGTCAAATGACAGCCCGGATTTCCTGCGCTGCCACAGTATGCCCAGCTCTTTTTGTAATTATATTCAACTTAGACAGAGACAAGAGTGACTCAAGTCAGTTCCCACAGCTTGTAGTTAGTGGTGCTGAAAACTATCCTCAGCACTCCTGACTCCAAAAGCTGGTTTTGTAAAGATAAACTTTATTTCTTACTGACTCACAACAGTGTAAATTTTTAGGTGACATAGCATGACATTTCAACACATTTGTAAGAAGTGTAATGGTAATTAAGAAAACTGGCTTATGTTTAGTTTCTTTGTCTTAGGAACACTCATAATCTTGTCTATAAGTAATTCTAAGTATGCAATTAATTGATGCCAATCATAGTTGAAACTCTAGAAGTTCTTTCTCCTGTCCAACTATACTCCTGTCCCAATTAGCCTTTCTTTCTCCATTCCCACCTCCCATATACCTATTTCACGGGTTCTGTAAACACTGTGTCCACTTACTCTCCAGTCCTGAAGAGACCAGCATTGGCTTTCAAGTGTAAGTGAGAATGTTCTCCAACCTGTATTTTTAGCCACCAGTTTCCATCACCTCTCGGTGGCTTCTACTGCCTTTCCCCAATCAATGACTCTTTTTTTCTTAGGCCACATAGAGGTAACAATCTTAGCTCTTCTTCTGGGCATACCAAGCAATCCATAAACACTGGGTGGCAATAAAGATGAACTTATCTTTCTAGGAATATGCTTGTCTAAGGGTCCAGACTACCTCTCTTTATAAAAGCAAAAAACAAAACAAAACAAAAACAAACAAACAAACAAACAAACAAAAAAAAAAACAAAGTCACTGCATGACTCCAGGGACAGACCTTCCTCTGGTGGCAAGAGAATGAAACAAACAAACAAACACAGATATAAATCTGGTACTGAGTGATCTTGACTCTCAGTGGGAGAAACTGTAGCACCCAAGAAGCTCAGCACGTTTCTTATACAGCTGGACATGGAGGCAGGGTTATTGCATACAGCAGAACAAAGAGGCGAGGCTGTTACATACAGATAAACAAGAAGACAGAGGCTATGGTCTTCGCTGGATAAAGGAGACAGGTTCTTGTCTTGGTAGAAGCAGCTCTGTAGGGGAGCAGTCTTCAGGCCCTGAATGTCTTAGGAGAGAAAGCCACAGCAGACATGTTCTGCACAAATTGTCAACATCCACATATAGACCAAAAGGGAATGCTTTGCCATTTCTCTTGGGTCTATGGCTAGGGTCCTCTATATGGCTGATCCCCTAACAACAGCTCACACATTCACCCAGGACCCCACATGCTCAAGGCTTTCTCCATGCCCTACACAAGGTGAAATGTTTAAAATATATTCCAGAAAAGTCTACAAGTTGGCAAGAAACTAAGACAGCAAGACAGGATGGAGGCCAGAAGCCCAGAAGGCAGAAAGTCAGCATTGACCTGAAGAGTATTTGCTAAACCTGAATTTGAACACTGCTTCCTGCAGTCCCAGGTATCTTAAAGGTCAAAAGGAAAACAAAAAACAAAAAAAAACACCCCATGCTTAACAGATAACCAATAAAAATAGACCCAGAAACAAAAATAAAAAAATGAGGAAAAAATATCAGTTTTTCATAAGCCCACTCTAAAACCTCACTAAAGTTGACACTTGTAACCCATAAAGCAAGCTATAAACTTTTGAAAAATTTGAATCATACCAACTAGAGTCTCTGACCATAAAACAACTGTGACAAGTGACTAGCCTGGTGGCTTGTGGTTGTAATCTCTTGGGCTCTCTTGGGAGGGAAAGGACTGAGGCCAGCTTGGGTATGGAGTAAAACCTTATCTCAAATGATAATAAAAATTATCAAGTTAAAATTAAAGAAATAAAAATAAGCAAGCAAAGTGATTGGGTAGTAAACTTTTAGTCAAGGAACAAAGCTGTGTGGAAATGCTGCAGTGGTCTACATCAGATGTTTGACACTATGTATCAAAGCTTCCCAGCAAAACACTGAACAAGTCATTAATGAGAAATGTAAAAGAAACCTTTTTAAATGTAAAGAGTTTGACAGGCTGTGGTGGTGCATGCCTTTAATCCCAGCACTTGGGAGGCAGAGGCAGGCAGATTTCTGAGTTCGAGGCCAGCCTGGTCTACAGAGTGAGTGCCAGGACAGCCAGGGCTACACAGAGAAACCTTGTCTCAAAAAACCAAAAAAAAAATAAAAATAAAAATAAAAATAAAAAATAAATAAATAAATAAAATAAATAAATAAATATGTAAAGAGTTTAAAGGCTGGGGAAAAACCCCAGCAGCATAAAGTCCAGAAGGAGAAAGTGATAAAAGTAAAATAATACAACTGGAAACAGCAAAAGGAACAACCCCACCCCCACGTTTGTTTATTTAAAACTCATAAGTTTACAAACCTTGTAGAAAAACAATGAAGGAACACAACAGCGTGAATAACATAAAACTGTAATGACACACAATCTAGAAATTGCAAAGAGAATGTGGTGGATTTTTTCATGTTAATTAATTTGAAAACTTGATGAGGAAATCAGGACAGAGTCATAATCACGCAAGAACTTCATCAGTAGATATTTTCTGGAAGGAAAAATTCAGGCTGAAACCTTTTTGCAAACCTTTGCAAAAAACCCTTTTTGCAAAGGCTTTTTGGTCAAACACTTGAATGGCGAGAAATTCCAATCTCATGTGAACTATCCCAAAGTGCAGGATGGGGAGGGGGCTTCTTTTTCAGTCCTGTTTCATAGAGCTAGTGTATCATTATTACCAAAATCTGACCAGAAGAACGTGAGAAAGAAAATAAAATAGGTCCACTTCCACTCAAATATAGATGCAAAAGCCTCAAATGAAATTTTAGCAGTTTCAACCTGGCAAGACAAGACATCATAACCAAACTAACTTCTTGGAGACTACACATTGGGCTACAATGACAAAGCCAATTAATGTCACCCACCACATTAAAGAATTGGTGATGATATGAACAGATGCAGACTTCATTACCCATCCAGGGAATTCACCAACTTTCACCTCCCTGAGTGCCAGGATTAAAGTCCTCAGTCACCACATCTCTCAGGAATACCTTTCTTGATAAATGCATTTATCAAAACCTACAACAAATACCATAAGCTGCTCTCCCTTTGAAAATCGGGCATAAGTGTTGTGTTATCTACTTTTTTTTCTTTTTTGCTCAATTTGGTATGAGAGGACCAAAGCGGAGTGCTAAGGTAAGAGATCTGCAGTAGAAAAACCACAAGGATGGGATGAAGTATGCAAATATGCAAAAGAACACATACTTAAAATAGTACAAACATTATAAACTGTTACAATGTTGCCGGATGCCAGAGTCAACATATAAAATCACTTGCGTTTAAAAGTAGTAGTTAAAAGAAAAAGATAGGGAGTTTTTGTTTGTTTGTTTTAAAGATCTTGTTACATGTCATATTCTTCAAGACAAACTGCCACCATCTTCATCAGACCATCTGTGCCTGCTTGCAAAAAGTCCATCCCAGTTGCTTTTATTGATTACTGACATTCCCCCAGGGATATCCAGAGGAAAGGCAGAGAAGGTCATGGAACCCTGACCCAAGGATCCAGTCATGCCTCTCAGCCAGTAGTTTGCCATTCTGTTCTAGCTGCACATGGCCTTATTAAGGAGCTGGAATATATAGGAATGACTAGAGGGGGGCCTCCATATTAGAAACCATTGGGAAATCATCTTTAATGGTATGGAGACCTTCTGGTATGGCTACTTAAAAACCACCCTCATTCCTGCCAAGAATCCCTCACTCATAGCTCTGTAAATCAACCTAAGAAACTCATTGGTGCCCCTGAGGACAGGTAGAACTGTACCTTTGCTTGTCGCTGGGAGCTTAGGACAAAGGGGCAGGCATTGTTTACATCTTTCCCAGGGAAGAAACTTTAGCAACAGATCTAAGGGACAAATCTGACAGATCACATGTCTGACCTTTATGCGATCATTCTAAAACCTCACTGAAAGATTAGGAGGACGAGCAAAGGACATGACAATGTGTGTATGCAGCTGAGTGTCTGTCTGTATTACGGAGGTTGTAGGTAGTGGGGGTGGACTGAAAGCCTTGGGCAAGCCATGCCCTGAGCTACACTCTGCCGTTGAGCTAACACTCCCTGCCCTTGGTTTTATGAAACAGAGTTTTTCTTTGTATCTCAGGCTGACCTTGAAGTCATGATTTTCCTGCTTCTGCCTCTTGAGTGCTTGGGGTTATGGGTATGTAACATTAGACCCAGCTAGAAATAACAGGCAGAAAGATCTTTATAATTACTCTATGGAGTCAATGCAATTACATAGAGGCCCATTCTTCCAAGAAAGTCTTAAATAGCATAAAAGTAAGAATTACCTTGTAGCTATCAAAACTTTAATAAGGAGACAGGATCCTGTTGGTCCAGCATAGACAACAAGAGTAATTAAACACTTTAGAGTCAGGGAAGGAGGGTGAGAAAGAATAATGGAGACAGAATTTGACCAATGTACATGACTTATGTGTGTGAAATGTCCCAATGAAATCCATAGTTTTGTACAATGATGATACACTAATAGACACAATAGACATGCTCACAGCAAACACGTGAGCAGGCACTGGGAATACAGCTAAGCTGCTGGAGTCTTTGACTCGTCTGCATGAAACTTTGGGTTCCATTCCCAGAACTTCAATACTAGACAGGGGAGGGGAGCATGCTTGCAATCCTATCACTTGGAAAGTAGAGGTTAGAGACAAACAGAGACACAGAGATACAGAGAGGAACAGAGAGGTTGCATTTTAAAGAAGACCCACGCATGGCTATGTTAATTAGCTTGATTTAGTATAGGGAGCGCAGAAAACCCTGAGTGAGTAGTGTCCTGAGTTGATGTGTATTGTTTGATATCACACAGCCAAGTCAAGAAGCTCAGCCTTAGAACTATGGAAAAATGGCAAAGCCTTCTCTTTAGGTGAGGCTCAGAGGAGCAGCAAGGTCTTCTATGTGTGAGTGTTGATAGTGTATGCAGTAAATGTCCACTATAGCTTTCTCTCTACCTGTGACCATATTTATGGCCTGAAGACTGTTCCTACCAAGATTAGCTAAACTTGCCTCCTTGGTCCAGCTGAATACAGCTATATACCACAAATTCTGCCCCCTTCCTTATCTATACAAAATAGCTCTGTTCAACTGTACATAAAATGCACTCTGAGCTTCTCAGGGCTGAGGCATCTCCATCAGCCCAGTGTACCCAACTGCAACTTTCTGTGTGTTGATGTTTGTCTTTATTTTCATTCCCTCACTGCCTGTGGTGACTTGAATAAGAATGGCCTCCATAGACTCCTTTGTTTAAGTACTTGGCTGTCAGTTGGTGGAACAATTTGGGAAGGATTAGTAGGTGTGGATTAGCCTTGTTCAAGGAGATGTGTCATGAGAGGCAGGATCTGAGATCTCAGAAGACTGGTCTCATTCTCAGCTCTCTGTCTTGTGCTTACAGATCCAGATATGAAGTCTTAGCTGTTCCTACCACCATGCCTTTGCTTAGTTATCATGAAAAAATGTAAAATAATAAAATACTACTATATGACCATTAGCAGTGTAAAATGTCAATTAGCCAATGACAAGATAATGCCAAGATAATCTCAGACAACACGGCTGGCTTCCACTCACATTGTAATGATTTCAGAAAACAGTTTGATGTTTCCTAGATATAAAGTCAACAGTCCATATCCACAAGCTGTTCCAGAGTTAGATTCTTGACCTAGGGAATCAGTACAGGAGTAGAAACACACAAAGACATACATAAGAATATAGAAGAAGCATGGATCAGTCTGGAAGATGCAATGTTAACCATCCAAAGGGTGATGCTTCCTTCCGCCAACTCCATTCCATGCTACGTTGTTTAAGGACGGAAGTGAAGGCAATGAACACTGGAAATAACAAGGAAATCAACAACAGCTTTCAGGAAAAAAGCCTGGAATCCCAGTGCTTGAGAGATAGAGACCAGAAGATCAAGAGTTCATGCTACACCATGGTTTTGAGGTCAGCCTAAGCTACACAAGAACCTGTCTCTTAAAAAAAAAAAAAAAAACCCAAAGAATCAATCAATCAATCAATCAATCAATCAATTTCAGGAAAAGACTGTCTGAGAAACAGAGAGGTTGTTGCAATCTGAGAGAGACACACAGAATCTCTTTGTACTGGTCATGTGCTATTGCATCTTTATTTCACAATACAATTTAAGTCCATTGGAAGACAGGAACATGAATTAAATCAATACATCTCTATGATTTTTTCCAAGTTATTGTGTACTTTTAAGCTTTGTTAAGTATTACCTTCAAGACAAATCTGTATATTTCAAAATTTTTCCAATACCTTGCTAGGGATGGCTTTAAGAAAAAAAAAAAAAAAAAACCCAGAGTGTTATACAATTTGTTTTGTATGAAACCCTTCTAAACGATGAGGAAAGAGTTATGTAAAATAGGTCAGACGGGCAAAAAAGAAATAGCTGAAGCATGGAAGTTCTTTTCACAGGTCGTCTGCAGTTTACATTGCATAGCTCCAGTGCAATACACGTAGGTCTCTGCCTTTGTTTTGTTCTCAGGTACACCAGGCGAGTGTATTTCTACTGCACTGCGTTTTCAGCTTCTTCAGTTTTCTTTCATTTTATTCATTTATTTTAAAATTATTTTATTTTATACATGTGACTGTTTTACCTGAATATATATCTTTGCATCGTGGGTATGCCTGATGCTCACAGGGGCCAGAAGAGGGCATGAGATCCCCTGGAACTGGAGTTACAGAGGATGGTAAGCTCCTATGTGTGTGCACTGGGAATTGAACCCAGGTCCTCTGGAAGGAGAGCAAATGCTCTTAACAATTGCATGGGGCTATCTCTCTCATCCTACTAATTTCTTTTCAAGATAGGGTTTCCTATGTATCTCAGGCTGGCCTTGAAGTCACTATACTCAAGACCTAGAACTCATGATCCTCTTGCCTCAGTTGTCAGCTGATGGGATTAGACCTTGATTTATCTGCTTTCTTTCAGAATGATGGTTATAATTCTTTGTCCCCAGAACATCTACCCTTCAAGTTATTCTGTGAGCTTTCTTATTTTTGCTATCTTCCTCTAGCTCATAAAATTGGAGTCCTCAGAGACCAGTATGTTGGAATCATTGCTGAGGTTGAAATCTCTGTAGACCGTCTGGTAGAATTCCTTGGAGCATGTCTGGGGGAACTTATGCCATAGCCAGCACTTAGGACTGTTACCCTGCCCAGTAAACAGACCTATCTATGGAAGGCCAAGCAGAAGCTCTCAAAAAACCATTAGCCGTTTGGAGTATCCGTTACCTCCCACAGTTTTCAACTAGCTAGTTTAGAGAAAAAACGTGTGCTGCCAGTTCTGTGTAAGAAGGTGCATCAGAGCTGGGGTGTCCAGTTTGGCTCCTGTTCTGAGTTATTTCATACCACATGGAGCCATGTCTTTCAGGCTGTCCCTTGCCCTGGGTGACTCCATTTTGGGTATAAATGCTGAGGCAGAATGATTCTTCAAGTAACCATCCACTATCTGTCCTGAACAGACCATTAGGTTCAGACTGATAGCTTATTCAAGTACATAAAATATTATTGACAATGAACTTATGAAATTAAGTCAATGAGACATGAACACATGGTCTTATCAAAATCATATCATAGAAGCCAGGCCTGCGAGCTTATCAAGGATACAAGATGCAACTCCTTTATCTAGGCCTATAAAAGGAGTACCCTCAAGCTGAGTCATGACAGCATGCTGACCCATCACCCAGTCACCCATCATAAGTCTTGCCCAGGGGAATTGTCGCAACTAAGGACCTCTGCCTCAGTTCCTGGGCTCCAGCTTAAGTTCAGTTTCTCCTACCCAAGATATTTACACTGCCTGCTACCTGAACTTCTCAACCTTGTGCCCTGAACAGTTCTATGTCTGTGTTTCTGCAGCTTCCTAGCTTGTCCTATTCAGAGGTGTTAGCTTCTCTCTCTCTCTCTCTCTCTCTCTCTCTCTCTCTCTCTCTCTCTCTTTCTCTCTTTCTCTCTCTGTGATTGTGTGTGTATAAGTATGTGTGTATATAAGTCTGTGTATAGGTGTGTGTGCCTCCAAAAGATGGCCATTTTCTTAATCAATGTGGGAGGGCCCAGCTTGGGGCGGTGGTCTACCTTAGGCAGGTGGTCTTGGCATCTATAAGAAAGCAGGCTGAGCAAGCCATGGAAAGCAAGTTAGTAAACAGTATCCCTCCATGGCCTCTGCTTCACCTCTTGCCTGCAGGTTTCTGCCTGGCGTTCCCGTCTGGATTTCCTTCGGTGATGAACTGTAACCGGAGAGTTCCAGGCTATGATAAAACATTTCCTTCTCAAGTTACTTTTGGTCATAGTGTTCTAGCAGTCAATAGAAACCTGGATTAAGATAGTGGGTTAGGCAAAACGTAAAATGAAAATGGCCCATCTTGTGATGTTATTGTTACTCAGTAACCTATGACAATGGAAAGATACAAATGTGTTTCTTTCACAGTTTACTTCAATCCACAACCTCAACAAGGTCTCACCCATTCAAAAAGGCATCCAGGGCCAGAGGTGTAGCTCAAAGTGCATCGCTTACGTTATGTCCAAAGCCCTGGGGGAAGGGGAGAAAATGGATATACTGATATGAATATACTGATCAAAAAATAATTAGAAATCTGTATTTTTTCAAATAGATGAACCACATGGCGATATAGATTATATTTAGTCCTTGTTAAAAGAAACTAAAGGTTGTTTGTGAGAAGCACTGTGATTTTTCTGCTCCTGGGCAGTCAGTGTTTGTATTTATATAATCCAATAACTAATGACAAAATCATTTTATCAGCTAAGAGGGACAGGAATTCTGAGCACCACTCACCTCAGAAGGAATGTGCCCACAGCAAGCATGGAAGCTTTCAGGGAGCCAGCTGTACTGCAGCCATGATTCTTAGCCTGGCCTAGAAAACCCTCGACACATGAATCTCAGCTGTCCCGCTCTTCCAGACTGCTTGCATCAGTGGCTAATACGTCTTCATTTCTTTTCAAAACAGTTCTTAATTTGAGCGGGATGCCTGGACTGTTGCAAATTGTTTAAGAATGTGCTGTGGGAAGATGGGCAACTAGCCTCTGAAGTTCTTCCTAAGAAACTTTCAGAACCTCCCTTGCTTCCTTGGAAGAGCTGAGAGGTGCGCTCTCACCAGGACAAGGCCTCTTTGTTTTAGGTGATTCGTCCTTGGCAGCTGTGTGGTTTCCTCATCTTCCTCCTGTCTTACCCTCCCCATCTCTCGCATGAAAGATCTTCTTGACCATATTCCTCCTGTCTTTATACTCCTCTAAATGGCTTATTCATGTTAGGCAGATGACCCAGACAGAGGAGAGGGCAGACGGCTTTGTAGGCCGTCCTCTACTCTGCCGACTTTATCCTTTCTGGCTAAGAGATTCTTCCGTTAATAGTCCCCAGAGTGTTCGAGGTAAATACGCAGCCACTTTACAGTGTGCATGTGTCTTAAATGATCAGTGAATGTATGGGCACCCCTGAGCTAGTTAGTTAATTGTTCACTACCTACAAACTTTGGTGAGAACAGAGCATACTCCTCAGTCCAGGGATGGCCCACCTTGTCAGTTAGCATCAACGTCTAGGCTGAGAATTAGTCAAGACTTGTCTCAAAGAACATATAAAGAAGGAACAAAGACAGCTGGGTGGAGGCATTGCAAGTGTGTCCTTGTTGAACAACTGCTGTCCCCAGCTCTTCGATGGCAAACAACGAATCCTGCTCCCACAGAATCCTCCCCTTCAAAACACAGCTCACAGGATACTCAGGCTTTGTTTTCATCTAGAAAGGAAATGTACAAATGGGAGGGACAAGGAGGATCAGGATAAGAAAGCCCAGGCTGGATGCTGACAATCAAACGAACAAAAAAAAAAAAAAACCAGTTTTATATTTGGGGAGAGGAGGAGGAAGAGGAAGAGGAGGAAGAAGAGATGGAAGAGGAAAAAGAGGAGGAAGAGGAGGAGAAGGAGGACCTTCTCTAAGGCTGAAAGTATGGACACCCAGTAACCACGTTCTTTCCCAAATTTTATGTGTCTTCAATTTTTGAAGAAGTCTCTGGAATTTTTCTGCAGTCTGGTGCCAGAGAGCACAACTCTATATAACCAACAGTCCAGAAACAGATGAAGCCCGGGAAGAAATACTCAGGAATGATTGTACACAAGACTCAAAGTGGGGTGTGGAATTTGCAGAAAAAGGGCTCCTCATTTTGTTCTCAAATTGGAGTCTAAATGTAGGTCCCACATAAACAAATGTGCACGTGACTGAAAAGCTCTTCATGCTGGGCCAGCATCTCTTCCCTCATCCATTTTTAGCCTCCTGGAGGAAATTTTATGTTGTTCCTGTTAGAGGTTTGGAGATAAGAGAGCTCCTGAGAAGGCAGGCTTCAGAGTGGCTTGTCAACTGATCTCTGTGCTGTACACAGTGAAAACTATTAACCATTCTGTTAAAATGCTTCCATTCCATGTTATGAAATGGGGTTTGAAAGCATTTAAGATAAATGACCTAGTGTTAGGAGCCAAGCATTCACATCAAAACTTAAAATCTCAATTGCTATTAATCTGTCCTACTTTGGAACTTCTAAAACATAAATGTTAGCACCATCTATTTGGTACCAAGCCTATGTGAATTTTCAGCTTTGTTTATTTTTCCATATACATGGCTGCTTTATTCAACTTATTTGCAACTTCCTCAAGGACCAAAATATGTCCTTCAATTATTTACAATTTTGTGATTAGCTTAGGAAATAATGACAATGGTGATTATAAGTGTCTGTTCCTGTTCCTGCTACTGCCTTTGTCACAAATACCCACTATACTTCTGGAATGTTGTCAGCCAATGAAATGTCACTAACACACACTCACACTACACCCACCACACACACATATACTACACATACCACACACACACATATACCATATGCACACACATACATTGCATGCACACACATGCACATACATATACACACATCACACACATACACCACACACATATACATATGCCACACACACACCACATGCACAATATACACAACACATACACCATACATGTGCATGTACACACACACATCACACACATACACATATATACCATACACATATACACCACACACACACCACATGCACACACATACACATACATATATACACATCATACACATACACCACACACATATACATATACTACACACACACGACATGCTCAATATATACAACATATATATACCATACGTGTGCACACACACACATATCACACATGTACACATATATACCACACACATATATACCACACACACATACATCACATACACATACATACACATACACACATCACACATGTATGCATACATATACACACATACACATACATATAAACACACATCACACACATATACTACATGCACACACATATACTACACATACACCATATGCACACACATACAGACACCACACACACGCGCATATATACATCAGTCTCTACTCTCTTACCTGTGCGTACCTGACAAACACAGAGCTAACAGAAGCCCTCCAAAGACCTTACTCAGATCTGAATGATCTTCCCGGTTCTGCTCATGCTGCCTCGTGCTCAGCCTTCATGTTGCCTCAGCTCAGAAAGCCTGTTCTTCATGAAGCTCCATGTCACCATCATTTTCTCCTTTGGCCACTAACCTGCTTGTTCATTTATCCTCAAGCCAGCATATATCATTAAGCAGCATCTTGTCTCTGTTGTTCCCTGCTGTACCAGTATACAGGGCAGTGTCTGACACTTACTCAATGAACACGTATTAGTTCAATAACCCAAAACCTAAAGTCTCAGTGTACTTTTCACTTCTAGACTAAAATCTATGTTGATTATATAGAATAAATCAGTAGCTTGTTGCTAAACACCTCACGTATTATAAAGAGATTCAAGACAGATTTCAAAAAGAGGTCTCACTTTCAAAAATTTCTTTTGTATCTCAAACGTTATTCAGAAACATGGCAACAGTATCACCTGAGGTGAAGAGTATCTTCCTTACCAACACACAGTATTTAATTTACAGCAACTGCTAATGATAACACTGTGTCTTCTAGACTGCAGGCACTTCTAATTAAAGCTTCTCTTGTCTCATTTCATTGAAATTAGCTGTAAAACAGCAAGGCAGATCAATAAAGAACAGTGGCCCTTCTCTTAAGCCTAGCTTTGCAGCGTAAATCATGTTGGGACTTCCGACTGCTGTGGTTAGTGACTGTGAGTTACTGTTTACAACAACCTGATAAAAGAGGCAGGGAATGAGCCAAGGAGCTCAGGTGCCTGTGTTGAATGGGTATGTGCTCAACTATACATAAGGAAAACTGACCTACTCAGCCTTACATCATTTAGGAGAGCTGGGAGGAAGCATTTGGAGGAGACAGAATTAGTACTCACAGGACAGGAGTAATTACTACTACAGAAGTAATCGGGGAATTTCCAATCCGCATTTCTCAAGGGGTAGTGTATCTATTACAGAAATGAGAACTACAAAAACCAGCATGAAGGATTCTAAAACAGACAAACAAACAAACAAACAAACAAAAACCAGCAAGAAACAAAGCTGTCCTACGACCTGCCTGGGCATAAACACCCAGCTGTTCCATATTCTAGCACAGAGATTCATACACATCATTGATGCTCTACTCAGAACGGCCAGGGAATGGACCCAGCTTGGATGCTCACCAACATGTGAATGGGTAATGAAAACATGGTACATATACAAAGCAGAATTTTACTAATCTGTAAGGAAAAAGGAAATTACAAAGCTTGAAAGAGAAAAATCCTCCCATTCTCCCACATATATATAAATAGACATAGATCTTAAAAAAAAAAAAAAGACAAAAACTAAAAGAGATAGTGAGATCAAGGAAAGGTGAAAAGAGATTCAGAGGATGGAGGGATGGCTCGGCAGTTATGAGTGCTGCCTGCCTACTCCTCTAGAATTGCAGGGTTCTATTCCCAGCACCTACACGCCAGCTCAACTGTCACTAACTCCACCTTTAGGGGAAAAAGATGAGGGGAGGGTAGAGGTGGGTCATGGCAATGGGAAAGATGGAGGAGGAGAAGCAACTAGAACAGAATGTGTTTGAAAAAGATGCAAGGCTCCCTAGGACTTTGTATACTAATACATCTTTTGTATACTAATACATCTTTTGTATACTAATACATCTTTAAGATATGGGAATGGAATTAGTAGAAGCACCTAAAAGGAAAAAAAAAAAAAAAAAAAAAGAATGCCTAACACAGAGGAATAGAATAAGAACTGTGCAGTTTTAAAAAAAAAAGATTTATCTGTATTACTTTAAATCGTATCTCTGTGTGGGTGTGTGCACATGAGGACAGTGCTGGGGAAGCCAGAAGCATTGGGTCCCAAGAAGCTTGAGTCACAGGGGGTTGTGAGCCATCTGCTGTGGGTCCTGGTGAGCTCAGGACTTCTGCGAAAGAAATATATGCTTTCCACTCCCAAGCCTGGAACTACAGGATTTGCTTAAATTAAAATAGTGGCAATTATTCCACAAATTCTCAATTAAATAAAAGAGATGTTTAAGAATATTTACTTAAATATCAAAAAAAAAAAAAAAAAAAAAGCAAACACGAAATTTTGGGATTTGGGCACATGATAATTTTTTTTACTTTATAATTATGCTAAGGATCAAATTAATTGATAGTTATAATAACATATAGTATAGAAATTTCTAGGAGTGCAACTAACCCAATCTAAAAATACTTATTTATATGGTAAACATTTCTTACATTTTCAGTCTGTCATGTAAATAAAGTTTATTTCCTGTTATTTTTCACTCACTCATTAATCTTTATAGGGATCCAGTTAAGTCACCAGGTTTGTTTCCTTTTGAGACACGCTGATGCAGCACTCAGCAGCAGCTGAGCGTGTGGTATGACTGGTTCAAATCACCCAGCTAACCACGAATAGCCAGTTGGGGATGGAACAGAAAGGCCTGACTCACTACACTGTCTTTCCAAGTTGTGAAATCTTCCCTCTTCCTGTTGACAAACCTGGCTTACCCACAGATGCGACCTAGCAGGGTGCTAAACATGACAGGAGATGGAAATGCAACATGGGTCCTATCAGCTTCATCTAGGAAACTCATGGAGTAAGTAGGGTCTTCCCTGAACACAAGGAAGTTGGGTCCGCACCAAAAGGTGTGTGCTGCTGCAGGACTGAAACTCTGAGCAGATGTTAGAAGGTGAAAAAAAAAAAAAAAAAACTTTTCTTAAAAAAATGCTAGTTATTAGCAGTACACGTGTGCAAATAACTTGCAAAATAAACCAAATTTTCTTGTTTCTGGCATGTGCATGCCATGGTACACATATGTGTATGTATGTTTGCATATGTATACATGAATTCCTGTGTGTGTGACTGATTTTCATCTCATATACAGAGGCAGGGCCTCTCACTCAAACCCAGAGTTCATCCATTCAACTAGTCTGGCTAGCTGGGATGCTGGTCTCTGCAATTACAGGTAGACCACCACATCCATCTGGCACTATGTGGGCTCTGGGGGCCCAAACTTCTGTATTTAACATCTCACAGTATACTTCTGCAAGAAATAATCTAGCTGGGAATGACAGCTCATGCCTGTAACAGAAGCTCTTGGGAGGCTGAGGCAAGAGGCAGTACAAGTTCTAGGCCAACCTAGGCCTTGTCTAAAAGGCAAATAAATCAATAAACAAGAAAGAAGAAAAAGCTGACATGTCAAAGAAGTACTCTCTTCTCTTTGCTTTTCAAATCTAAATCAAAATAAGACAAAGGAAAAAAAAGAAAAATATAGATTTTTTTTTTCTCCTGAAGATTAGACACTAGTTAGATTACACTTGAATATCTGTTTCTACCTTGGTTAAATCAGAAGAGCCAAAGACTTTGATCAGGTCAACTTATGCTGATCACCCTCATAGAAAAACCATTCTGAATAATCAATTTATTTTCTTCTTGCCCCTGACCTTTACTGAAGGAAACCTGCCACTAAGTATATTCTATATGTTATATGTACCACATGTGTGTGTTATATAAAATATATAATATATATTATATATACAATCTGTAATACAAATAATATATATTTTAATATATAATATGTTTTCTTATTTGTTTTCTCATTTATACCATATATAACATGCATTATATATATATATATAGTTATATAACGTATATTTGCATAGCCCTTCTTGCTACTTGCTCTTGAATTTCATGTCTTTTTCTCAATCTTTCACTGATTTTGTGCTTGCCTGGCTGAATTTCATTCATCTGCTCTGTGTATCCCATTGGACCTGGCGGTTATGGTCCAAGATCTAAAAAGATGATCTTTTTTGAGAGCCAGCACTGAGGTGATGTTTAGGTCATATTATTTGCAGTTGGCTCAGCCAGAGCACCGTGACTGGAATTCTGAAATATCCTGTTCCTCTAAGATGTGACCCCTATTGGGGATTCTAGGTTTAAGCACTAGACCCTTTTCTAAGATGTGTATTTTCAATTGGTAACGTGCTTACAGTGCTAATATGAAGACCTGAGTTCTAGTCCTCACACCCATATACAAGGTTGGGTGTGGTGGTGTACATCTGTAATCCCAGCACTGGGGCTGGGGACAGGTGGTACACATCTGTAATCCCAGCACTGGGGCTGGGGACAGGTGGTGTACATCTGTAATCCCAGCACTGGGGCAATGGAGACAGGCAACTTCTTGGTGCTTGCTAACCAGCAACCTAACATAATCAGCAAGTTCCAGGTTCAGTGAGAGATCCTGTTTCAAAAAAATTAACATGGAAAGTGGCTCTGGCCTCCACACATACCTACATGTATGTGCATACACACACACACACATACACACATAGACACAAACATACATACACACAAAATAAAAATAAAGTGTGAATTTTCTAAGGGTATTATTATTTGATTTTCTCTTTGTTTTGTTTCACTTTCTTGAGATAGAGTCTCACTATAATAGCCCTTGCTTGCCTGACACTCTCCATGTAGATCAGGCTGGCCTCAAACTCACTGAGATCCTTCCTCTGCCTCTGCCTCTGCCTCTCGCCTCCTCTCTGCCTCTCGCCTCCTCTCTGCCTCTCTGCCTCTCTGCCTCTCTGCCTCTCTGCCTCTCTGCCTCTCTCTCTGCCTCTCTGCCTCTGCCTCCTGAAATGCTGTGACTCATCGGCCACCACACCTGTCTGGAAGTATAATTTTATACTCGTGACCCACAGCACAGTTTGTCCAGAGCTGGGCCTGGTTTTAAGGTCAGGAAGACTGTTGTGACAGGCAAGCCTCAAGTGTGTCTAAAGCCAGTCAAAGCCACAGGACCAGAGGTGTGGTCAGCTAGACTCTGCCTCAGGCTTGTGGGCCACAAGTGGACCAATGACACTAAGAAAAGGTATTTGATATAAAGTGGGAAAAGAGTGAAATAATTCCTCTACTTCATGACCTGCTCTGGGCCCACTCTGGTTCTACCTTTAGTAGATGCTATGACTGTTACACACTGTATATAGAATATATAGTGTGGTATATAGTATACAGTGCAATGTACAGTATACAGTATACAATATATAGTGTAGTTTATAGTATACAGTGCAGTATATAGTATACAGTGCAGTACATAGTGTACAGTATACAATATATAGTATAGTATATAGTATACAGTACAGTATATAGTGTACAGTATACAATATATAGTATAGTATATAGTATACAGTACAGTATATAGTATACAGTATACAATATATAGTATATAGTATACAGTGTACAATATATAATATACAGTGTAATATATAGCACACAGTATACAGTATAAGTATATAGTATGCTATATAGTATACAGTGTAGTATAACTATACAGTGTAGTATATAATATATACTGTATAGCATATAGTATACAGTATAGTATGTAGTATATAGTATATGGTGTATAGTATATACTATACAGTATACAATGTATAATTTATACTATACAGTGTAGTATACAACATATAGGATCATATTTAGTATAGTATAGTGTACAGTATATAGTATACAGTATAGTATGTAGTATATAGTATATGGTGTATAGTATATACTATACAGTATACAATGTATAATTTATACTATACAGTGTAGTATACAATATATAGTATCGTATTTAGCATAGTATAGTGTACAGTATATAGTATACAGTGTAGTATACAGTGTATAGTATGTAGTATATATAGTATATAGTCTATAGTGTAGTATATCTATACAATGTAGTATATAGTATGCAATATAGTATGTAGTATATAGTATATGGTATAGAGTATACAGTATAGAGTATACAGTGTATAATATATAGTATACAGTGTAGTATATAGTATACAGTATAATATTTATTATATAGTATACAGTGTAAAGTATATAGTGTACAGTATATAGTATGTAGTATACAGTATAGTATACAGTGTATAATATAGTATATCTATACAGTGTGGTATATAGTGTATAGTATATAGAATGCAGTATAGTATGTAGTATACAGTAAATGGTATACAGTATATAGTATACAGTATACAGTGTATAGTATATAGTATTCAGCATATGGTATATATTATGTAGCAAGTTATTATACAATGTACAAATATTATGTTTTAATTTTAAAAAGCAGGCCAGAAAGCCAAGTAAAACTCATGTCACAGAGTTGCGTCTTACATAAAATGAATGCAGAAACTCACTGCTTTAATTATCCCAACTCTAAGGGTAAATCATGATCCACTGTATTTATTTGCCTAAAACTCAACTCCACTTGTCAAAACAAGTGAAAATGAAGGAAAAAATGGGCCTTGAAACATTTTTTGCAGACAGCTGCCATCTGTGTCCATGGAACCATGAAAAGCCTGCTCACGAGAGCTCTCGTCCTGATTCTTGTCTTCTGCTTCATCCCTCCCACTCTAATTTTGTATTTTGCAGGGCAAAGCTTTCTCTCTTAGCAGGTGATAGCATCTTTTGAAAGTCAGGGAAGGGTCGTGGGATTCTGAGGTTTTCCAAGGCAGTAAAACAGAGGAAGTTATGTGTTAGTCAGAGCTGTCACTTCCTCAAAGTCATGTAATTAAGATGTGTGTTTATACAACTGCCTTGTGTTTGTGTGTCTGTGTGTGATGAGTGTGTGTGTACGTGCACATGTTGTGTGTGAGTGTGTGTATGTGTATATATGTGTCGTATGAGATGTGTTATATTTTTGTGTATGTGTGTCTATATGTATGGTGTGTGTGTGTGTGTGTGTGTGTGTGTGTGTGTGTGTGTGTGTGCGCGCGCGCGCCTGTGCCTGTTGCGCTCCAGCTCAGGATTTATGCATTTCAGGCAAGCATTCTACCACTGAGCTATGTCCACAGCCTATACTCACAGAGAAAGCCGGAAGCCATCTAACACAGCAGGGTGCTCTTCCAGTCATGTACTTCAAAGGGCCAGTATCTTAGCACAGCCGGGAGAGGAACAGCTTGTGTGGAGGTACAGAGAGACATTCCCTTCTTCCCTCATGACCACTGGCTCTACTTCCAACAGTCCTCCTCCATTCATCCACACTTGATCAATACTTCATGTAAAAGAAATGCTGTCCCCATTACAAAGCATTAAAAATGTGTTTGACTCAACAGTAATAAAATAGTTGCAGTAAAATTCTGGGACAATGCAAATAAAAAGGTCATATATAAATTCCCGATTTCACACGCATAAAAGATGTTTTGGTGTGTGAGGGGGACAGAAGCTCTATGTCTTTAATATGTTTTGTTGTCTTTTGAAAAGGGACTGCCTTAGGATTTTATTGCTATGAAGAGACACCGTGACCACGCCAACTCTTATTTAAACAAACAACCCATTTAATTGGGCTGGCTTCCAGTTCAGAGGTTTAGTCCACTGTCATCATGGAGGAAAGCATGGTGGTACGCAGGCAGACATGGTGCTGGAGAGTTAGGTAGCTGAAAGTTCTACACCTGGATTGGCAGGCAGCAGGAAGAAAGAGTGCCATTAGGCTTAGCGTGAGTTTCTGAAACCTCAGAGCCCATCCCAGAGACCAACTTCCTCCACCAAGGCCACACCCACTCCAGAAGGCCCCACCTCCTAACGGAGCCACTCCCTATGAGCCTATGGGGGCCATTTTCTTTCAAGCCACCACAGAGGCCCTCGAGAAAATGAGACAGGAAGTAAAGGGCAGCAAAATGAGAGAAGAACCCCCTTCCTATTCAAACTAAGTCACTTAACATTCTATCCGGCACATTTCCCTGTTTCTTCAAATTCATTCATTCACTCATTACTTCTTACTATAAAAAATCAGGCTGGCCTGGAATTGGCAGCGACCCTCCTGTGTCTGTGTCTTATTTCCTGAGATGTGAAGCACGAGCCACCTTGCCTAATGGATAAACATTTTTTATCTGACCCACAACAGCGTGAGAATCTTATATACACACTTATGGGATATCATGTAATATTTTAAATCATGTGTGTATTTTATGCACATGTTGTAGTATGTATGTGGCAGTCGGGAGACAACTTGCAGTAGTAGACTTTTTTGCTTTCCATTGTGTGGGTTTCAGGAATCAAACTGAGGTTGTGAGTTTTAACGGCAAATGCCTTTACCAGCTGAGCCACCCCAGGGCCCAGAACTTCCGTCCATTACTTAGCAGGTGGCAATTGCCCTTTTCTAGCCCCCTCTCTCCCATAGATATTTGTAAAATGAATGGTCTCGTTTGATCCTTGCTCAGTCTCCATGAGGGACACAAAACAGTGTCCTTGTTTCCATTTACAGGTGACTCAGGGTCAGATGGAGGTAGCATACAGAGTCCATCTCCCTTGTTCTGTGATTCTGCTACTGAACGGTGTCGAGCACGATCCTTGACCCACAAAGGAAAATCAGTAACAGATTGATACTGAGCAAAGCTGACTCTCACCAAAGACTTGCGTTTGTCCCAAATGGCTGTTAATCAGCCGTGCAGTTAGCACAAGATAGAGAACTTTTGATCGTGTGTAGCAAGACTCGTGAATGGCCTCAGCTCTGGGGTGTGCATAACTTTCTGCCTACATTGTGATGATCAGTAAGATAGGAACTGTCTGATGCAAGAGGCCCAAGGTCACCGCTTGTCACAGTTGGGAGCTCTGGGTCTGGATCTTTGGTTCTGCCAGGCGACTACTCTGTAAATTATCCACTGTGCTAACTTCTCATTTATAAGCTGGAACCCCTGCATAGGAAACAAGGGAAGTCATAGCACTGTTTATTCTTGCTGAAGAGTTCTGCAATATTCCTGTGGCATAGAGACCAACATGTCTGTCCTTGCAGCTTTTGCTCCAGGAACAGATTTGCCTGAAGTTGCTCAAGCCCCCAAACTAGCCCCTTAACAAGGCCTCTATTGTGGAAATGTAGTCAAGAAATTCCAGAGCAACAGATTTCAAAGGTTTGAGGATTAGCAGCAGGTCTGGTCTAGTTTCTGCTTGCTGAATGGGCAAACTGTGTGGACGGGCCACCCACTGACTGCCTGAGGTTGGATTCAGCAGGGATAAGTTAAGTATTTATTCAAGGTTGTCTGAGTAAGGACCCTATCCCGTGGAATGCAGCCAAGATCTAAACGGGCTACACTAAGCATCCTAGAAGGGTGTTTAAGGAGGACCAGTCTATGAACAGACAGGTAGGAAATGCCAGGCCAGGTGGACCTGGGCCGCACAGCATTGGCATGCCTTTAAAGGTGCTCATTACAAGGCCCAACAAGAGTGGAAGGAACAGAGGCGCTGAACGGAGGCTGCTCAGGGAACTAGAAAATGACCGAAGCAGATTGCATGATGAAGCCCAGCTGGGGGAGGGAGAGGAAAGAAAGTGGAAGGCAGCTTTTCTATATCAGAAGACATTACCTGATGCGTGACCAGCCAAACAAAAAGCCAGACTTCTACCAGTCACACCGTGGCCTGAATTAAGGGACCAAAAGTCTGCTTTTTTTTTGGCATGACACTAAGCCAGATGCAAAGGGGAGGGGCTCAAATAAATCTAATTTGAAAGTACAGAAAAACAACAGTCTCGCAGGAAATAAACCAAGAGGAAGTCTCTGCACAGTGTCTCCTCAGCTGACCTGACAGCCAAGCCTGAGGTGACTCCTCTGCCCAGCGCCTGTCTATTACCCACCAGCAGGCTCTGTCTGGGTATTTTCTATCTTATGTCACAGGTCCCCCTACCTTTACCCAGATTTCACTTTACAAGGTTTTGGTAACAGGTAGTCAACTGAGTTCCAAAAGAATTAAAAGGAAAATTCCAGAGACAAACAATTTGTTAAGTGTTAAATAAATTTTATTCTCAGTATATTGGTTTTTTTTTTTCTATTTTATTAGTGGTTACTGTTGCTACTCTCTTAGTGTGTCTACTCTGTAAATTAAACTTCATCATGGGTCTGTATGTATAGCCAAGAACATGGCTGTGTAGAACTATATTTATATAGTTCTCATAGGAGTCTATGCTATCTGAGGTTTCAGGCATCCTTTGGGGGCTGGTCTTAGAACATAGTCCCCAAAGATAAGCAGGGGCCACCGTACTCTGTCCATAATAAAATGAAGCCTCTATGAGCTGTAACATTAAAAGGGTAAAGAGGCATTAGACGTAGGTCTGTTGTTAAGAGCTTGGCTCTCCTTCAGCGTCTCTTCTCTCCTCTGGTTCTGTAGTGTGTCTGTGTGGCCTGGAGCTTTCTGCTGTTCTTTTCAGATCTGCTCCTAAACACACCAGACTTCCTAAGGCAAGGCCATGTTCTATACTGGGACAGCAGGCTTGCAAGAACTGGGTCCCTGGGAATTTCATGGAATGGTGTCACAGTTCCAGGCCTGGAGTAAATATCTATCTACCTATGAATTTGATATAAGAGGGAAAATCTGCCTCTGTGTGGTTTGTTATTTGGGGGCTTAAATTATTAGCATCCATGATGGCTAGCTTTGCTTGTCAAGCAGACACAACCTAGAATCACCTGGGAATTGGTGTAGAAAGACTCAGCCCACTATGGGTGGTACCATTCCCTACGCATGGGGTTTCTGAACTATCTAAGAGTAGAGAAATGGAGCTGAACACACACAGAAGCAAACAAGCAAGCTTGCATGTTTTTCTCTGTTTTGACTGTGGGTGTGACGTGACTATCTGCTAGGAGCTTCCGCCACTGTGATTTTCCAGCAGGGATGGTCTAAGGTGAACAAGTTCTGTAAGTTGCTTTTTGCCAGAATATTTTATCACAGCAACAGAAATGAAACTGGAACAGAACTTCGACTTCTTTAACAAAAATTCAGTTTTACAATAACATTTCTTTTTTGTATTCTATTTAAACATAAATATTATAATTAATAAACTGTGTGTATATACGGAGATGTTTTCTCTGCTTCTGTCTCTCTCAGCTTGCAGACACTGTAACAGTCTGAGCAGGAGAGAGGTTTGTTAGCTGTGAAGACTGTCCCATCTGAAGACCATGAATAGCCTATTCCAGTAGATAGTCCTAATGCCCTGGCACAAAAAAATCGGGGACAGAGTTTGTGGAAGAAGACAGTGATAGAATCATCAAGGAAGAAGAGACACAGAAGGGAGACTAGAAATCGAAGGGACTGATGGTCCTTGTGGTAAACATCTGATTGCCATAGACTCCGGGCTGTGTGAGAACATCAGAGTAGCTGACTGGCAACTCAAAACTCACCTGTATATTCCCTAGACCAACTCTGTAAGTGAGTTCAGGCTGAGTTCCTGCTTAGACCGTGTTCCCTCAGGCTGCCAGTGATATCGCTGCAGAGTTGCAGAGTCATGTCTTCCTCTATTGTTCTGCACCTTTTTGTTTTGAGACAGAGTCTCTTAACTGAATTGGAAACTGGCTGATTTAGCTAGCCTGGATGGCCAGCAAGCCCCCAGCATCTCTGCTGGCCACAGCACTGGGTTACAAATGTGTGTCACTGTGTTGTTGTTGTTGTTGAACATTTACTGAACTCTAACAAGGTGATAGGCGCCACCCAAAACATTGGACACAGTATCTGCCCAGTGGGCTTACAATCTAATCTTAGGACACAGGTCATTTTTTGAACGTTGTCATGAACTTACTTACTGTTTATGAGAATGAGGTAGTAACTGCACTGTTCAGTGCAGGGAAGGACCCACACAATCACTGACCTTTCCAGCAGGTTTGTAGATACAAGTACACCCGGCATCTCATGTTGCTTTTTCTCAGAAATTATGGATACTATTTTTCGGTCATTCTAATGATAAGCACGAATAATCTATAAGGATAGAGTCACTAAACACACAAATCTAACAAAACCAGGGTTCAAAACTGGCCTCTAGTCCAGGAGAAAACTGTTATATGTTCAGAAAAGCAGCTAAAGAAGGACCCAGAGAAAAGGTGTCAGGAGCCAACTTCTTGTTCAGAGTTCCCAGACTGTCCACAGCAGTGTCTCCTCCAGGCAGCTTCCAGAGTACCCTTTAGTCTCAAGGTCTTTGTCTGTGTAGCCCTGAGGTACAAACATTTGCTGGGCCTTTGGCTATGTGCCCTAGGGAGGTGTGTCTCAAGGCGGAACCTTCTCAGTGCCAGAGGACCACAGTGTAGGTAATCCGTTTGTTGGTCCTTGTCAACACACCACAGGAATTTAATTTTTATTTCCAGAGTAGTAAAAACATAGTAGAGGTATCCGGACTATATCAGTAATTTATAAATTGTAGCCCACTAAAATATCTGTCATTGATGTAAATTCCTAAGTGTGCTGCTTATAAAAGCGTGCCCTTTTCTTGTCAAGGTCAAATCAGATGCTAAGTATCACTTGTGTGTGGTAACCACTCAGCGCTCTCAATTGATTTCATATGGAAGTAAGTATAGGTAACAAATACACGAAAAACAAATTCTTCAGTGATTCACTGTTACTTCTGTCTCTTTAGATTGCAGGATCCTTTATCTTTTCACTTAATGTACCAATAATTTACTATTTAACTACATTTAAATCTTCAGTCTTTATTCGTGTGTATCTTGAATTTCAGCCAAACATAAAAATGCAGACTCCAGTTTGCGTTTTATAATAACGTAAGTTTTCTGAGAAAATACTCTCTTGGTTTTTAATCCTGCTATGGCCTGTGTTACTTTTCTAATAGTTTTTCTCTGTGCTTGTGAAAAAGAAAAACAAATGAGCCAGGGCAAAATTCAACTGGGCACATTCTGAATAGTTTATGTCCACAGAGACAGAGGGAGTCCTTGCTGTTATCTTCTGGAACCTCAATTATGCTGACCTATTGGGAGCGGCTATCAGCTTTGCAGCCATCTCGAGCCATATACCCTGACAAGAGACTTGTTTTCAACAGCCTACAACAGCTGAGCACACTCTGATAAACATCTTGTTTATTCCACATAGCTTGTTCTGCTGTTTAGTGCCCCCAGCTGCAAGGCGCACGTGGTTTCCATGCTACAAAGCACGTGGCAAAGTGTATAAATACCCAGGCTTTCCTTTCAATAAAGGAGACTAGAGACTTGATCAGAACCTCTGTCTTGTCTTCATTCTTCGAGTCTCTTCCCCTCCATCCCCACTCTATCTCTTGCTAGGCCCTGACCCGCAGACCGAAGCAGCAGCTTGGGCAGGAACGGCCCCCAAGCTGGGCACTGTGGGCCTTAACATAGTGGCCCCCAAACGTGGGGCAGTGTGGTCCCCAACACTGACCAGTCACAGTTCTAAGTAGATTTCAGTCTGATTTGGAAAGGCTGCCTGTGTATATATTTGTCATTTTATAATCATATTGCTATCCTCAGCCATGCTATTAACAAGCTTATCTTACAGACAACCATAGAGCTATTAAGTTACATAAAACCAAGTACATGAACTAAACAGTACATGCTGATGGGCTCTGAGCTCTGGCTTCTTGTAGTCGGTCTGAGGCCCTCAATGTTTCTCTCTCAAGTAGCTCGTTATACTAACTACAGCTTAAAGGTTAAAACTCAACTTCATTTGTAATTCAAACCCAATTCATGAGACCCCACTGAACGTTTACATAGTTAGTGTTCCTATAATTCAAATTAAAAAAAAAAAGGAGATTTTTTTTTTCAAAAAGAAATATATCTTTTGTTGAATTGAGTCAGCAGTGTTTGGCATTTGGCACTGGATAGGTTAAAGAACACAACTGGAATGATAAAACTACACTTTAGAACAGATACATTATTTGAATAGTTATATCAAGAATGACCTTAAATTTAGCGACTGGATTATCTAAAGGTATTTTGCCTTTAAGACAGGTTTTGAGGGCACATGGTCTGGATGAGACACTTAGAATTCATCATTAATTCAAATGAACAGATCTCATCCTTATTCTTTTTTTTAAAAATTTTTGTTTTAATGTAAACAAACTCAGTTTTCTCACATGGGTGTGTCCCTGCATGCTACAAGTGCTATGTCTACAGAGTCCCCAAAAGAACCGAAAACCTTTTTTTAGCATTAGACATAGCGTATGGAGTTCTTCCTCAGCTCTTGGCCTACCACTGTACCTACAATCCCGAGTTCTTCATAAGAGCAAAGGCAGATGAAAAGCAGGAATAAACAAACCTCACGCTCTCTCTGTGTGTCCGCATCTTTATGTGAGTTGGGGAATCAGAACTCAGGTCTTCATGCCCGCATGGCAAGCACTCTGCCCCCTTAACCATCTTCCCAGCTTAGTGAATAATTGAGGTGAAATTTTTGAGACTGGTTGACAGATACATTTTGCACAGATAGGAAACAAAATGAAATTGGATATTTTCCTTGATAGCTATGTATATTCAGGGCAGTAAAATCATGCTAGCCCCGAACTCTATATGAACCCTGAGTGATCCTCAGACATACAATCCTCCTGACTGTCCTTCTGGACTCCTGAGATTACAGGAATGCATCACGTCCAGCTTTTAAAGCAAAACCCCTAACACCATAAAACAGAAAGTATCAAAGTAAACTAAACAAAAACCTCCCACAATTCCATTCTTCAACAGTTGTATATACACATGCCCCTTTCATCTTTTGTCCCCTACATTTATTTATGTACTTCTTAGTTAAAAACGAAGGACACGGGTGAGGTGCCTCACCTCTATAATCTCAGTACTTGGAAGTCCCAGGCTAAAGGTTCAGGAGTTCAAGGTTACCCTTAACTTCACAGTAAATCTGAAACCTCATCTCTGAAAACCAAACCAAACGAAACAGCATTAATAGTAGCAGCTGCAGAGCCCACAACAGAAACAAGCAAAACAAAGGCTTTAGTTCCTAGGTAAGATCTCACTCAGTCATACTGACTGCATAGCGTTTCCTTAGTGGATCACAAAGTACTTTTGTTTGTTTGTTTTTCTCATTAATCTCCTATTCTCTAGTATTAAAATTGCCTTTTGTGTGGTGGTTGTGTAAATAAAATTGTGATGAACATAATTATTAAACCACCTTCTACTATATTTAGACTAAACTGTTTAATGTAAAAAACTTCTGTGTGTAAGGGTACAGTCATACGATCATAATCTTTTTTTATACAAAATTTTTGTTTCCTTTTACAAGATTGTTTTCTTCTACTGGTAGGCATAGTTTTTAAAGAGTGATTATAAATGTTTGAACCTGTTTGAACCTGTTCTCTAAGGGGGAGGGTCTAACATTCTAATTCAACAGGAAGCTCTGAATAGTTTCATTTGTTTCCGTGGAGGGCTGTGTGCCATAGTAGTTGAGGCAAAAAATGGGGCCAGTAAAAAAGTTAAAATTAGTGATGAACAGACATCCACACGCACTGGGTTCAAACCAACCAATATTTCTTTTGAGAAACTAAAATTGTTTTTTTTTTTTTTTCATACACTCTTGTTTGATTTTTTTGTTTGTTTTTTTTTTTGGTTTTGTTTGTTTGTTTGTTTGTTTGTTTTTGAGACAGGGTTTCTCTGAGTAGCCCTGGCTGTCCTGGAACTCACTCTGTAGACCAGGCTGGCCTCGAACTCAGAAATCTGCCTGCCTCTGCCTCCCAAGCACTGGGATTAAAGGCGTGCGCCACCACTGCCCGGCTCTTGTTTGATTTTTAATTCCTTCCTTTTTCTTTTTTTTTTTTTGAGACAGGTCCCACTGTATAGTGCTCCCTGGCCTAGAACTCACCATGTAGCCCAGGCCGGTCTTGAACTCTGAAACCTGCCTGCCTGTCTCTCTCTAGTGCTGGGATAACAGGCTTGCCACCCCACTAACTCCTATACAGAGTTTAATACAAAGCAACTAGATGGTGAAACACTGTGATTTCAGCCAACTATGCATAGGTACAGGTGTATATTCTGGGTGTGGTGATGCCCCATTCTTGTCATATCTAAAAAAAAAATATTTTTAAGCATTATCATTGTGTGTGTGAGTATGAGTATAGGTCAGAGGTGATCTTACAGCAGCTGTTTCTCTCCTTCCATATTTATTTGGGTTCTGAGGAAGAAGCTCAAGCCATCAAGGTTTTGCCACAAGCACATGAACCCATGGAGACATCCTGCTGTCTCCTTTCTTGTCATTTCTGCATCTCATCCCATGAACTGTTGTTGTTGTTTTCTACACAGAATTGCACTCTGTAGCCCTGGCTTGTCTGGAGCTCACTATGTAGATCAGGCTGGAGCTCACTATGTAGATCAGGCTGGTCTCAAACTTGCAATGGCTCTCCCAAGAGCTGGGATTACAGGTGTGTGTCACCATGCCCTGCTTCATCTGATAGACTGTTACCTATTCTGCAGATGTGTACGTAAAGGTTAGGGAGGAGGATGTCTCTGATCAGGATGCTATTCTCCGGCCTACTTACATACAGGCAAAAATTCCAAATGTTTCTATTTCCTCAAGACTTCAGGTTCACCCAACAGAATTTTCTCTCCTCTGTGCTATTCCAGGGCTGTAAACATTGATTGCCAAGTTGATGAGCGCTAGATTCACAGTGGAAAGAAATCTCTGGGCGTGCCTCTGTGTGTGTGTGTGTGTGTGTGTGTGTGTGTGTATGTGTGTGTGTGTGTGTGTGTGTTGGGGAGGGGGTATCTAGATTAAGCAGAAGTGAGAAGATTCATTGTAAATGTGAGAGGTACCATTCTGTGTGCTAGAGTCCTGAACTGAAGAAAGGGCACGTGAGCTGGGCATAGTCTTTCTGGCTCTGCTTCCTGACTGTGGATGCAGTGGCTAGCCCCTTCCTGGTCCTGCTGCCCTGTCTTCCTGAATGGCGGACGACCTCCCCTGGTTCTGTAAGCCAGACTGAATACTTCCTCCTTAAGTTGCTTTTGTCAGGCCTTTGGTAGCAATGACACAAGACTCCCAACCTGCAACTGGGAGGCCCAGCACTGTAACTATTCCTTTGGAATCTTCCCCTGTTCAGTTTCCCCGTTCTTTCTCTGTGTACTCACCTGCCAGAATCTGTCTTCATCATAACACCTGTGCAGCTGGATATTCTGTCATTGTGCATAACATTGTCCAGCAAAAACACAGGCCATGGGACCTCACATGAGCCCTTCCTAGAAACCCTGCTATGTCTTCTGTTCTCTAAGGTCCTTGCGCCAAAACTTTTTCTCTTTTTAATGCCTAAAACTAAATCCTCTATCTCCTCTTTGACCCCTCACTAAGGCTGGTGGCTTAGCATCCTGATTCCTTAAGATAATGCCTAGTTACGGGTATATGCCTATAATCTCAGCAGCCGGGGACTGGGAGTAGCGGTTCTGGAGTTCAAGGCCAGTCTGCTTGGGTTTGAGGCCACACTGAGCTATATAGACAGATCCTATCTGAAACAAAAATACAGTTAGATCGAAATATCCCCCTTGTCTCACCGTTAGCTACCTGCCTCTCTGTCACATAGAGGTAGAAGACCTGGGTTCCTGTTTAAGCACAGTGTAATTGCCACCTGCTCTCTGACTATTCTCTTTTCCTGTCTGCTCGGGACTTAGGTCCTCATCTTTATTGTCTTGACTCAGGTAAAAGAAAAAAAAAATCTCATTACCATCTTTCAGTTTATTACCTACGCCCCTAAAGACATGCCTCCCTGCCCAGGCCCTGGCCCTTCAGCTCTCTCCTCAGGCTCTCCAGTCAGGCTATGAACTGACAAATGGCCTACAACTATGTATCTCCAGGATCTCAATCTCCATGTTTGAAAGTCCTCACCAAGGCTCCTGATGACTAAATTCAAGGACAGCATCCTTCATTTCACGCAGCTGGCCACTCCATTTGGGGGTGGGATGGGGACACAGTTTTCTCTTTTGCCTTTCTGATACTTCCCCCCTGGTTGTTTCAGGAGGCTGCTTCCTCACCCCCCTCCTCTAACACCCTAAACACCAGTGTGTAGTAAGGGTCTCCGCTTGCTTCCTTTTCTCTAAATATGGTCTTTTCTTAAAAGCCTGCAACTCTCAGGAGCATCTGTGTTCCAGTGATTTTTTTTAAATGCTTTTAATTAAACAACTGTGTGTCTGAGGGAGGCATGTATGTAGCATGATACACATGTGGAGGTCAAAGGACAACTTGCAGGAGTCCGTTCTCTTTCAAATGTGTGGGTTTCCAGGAATTGAAATGAGGTCATCAGAGATGTTGGCAAGTACCATTACATATCTTACTGGCCCTTGATAACTTTAAGGAAAAATCTGACACATGGTCTCACTATGGCTAGCCTCAAACTTGTACTCCCCTTGTCTCTGTCTCTGAAGCACTGGGGTTATACGGTGCACTACAGGTCAGGACAATGTCTTTGTCTTCAGATCGGTCTCCTAAAGCCCAGCTGCGTCCATCTGACCCCGCCCCTGTCCTACCCACATATCTAATGAGCATCTCAAATTCAACACACACAATAGAAGGTGTAAATTCCTCCATTCCCCAGATTTTTTCCTCTCCATTTTTTTTTCCTGCCCCAAGTTCTGGAGCCACCTTCCTTCCTTCCAGTGAGCAGATCAAATGACTTGAAGTTCACACAGCTCTTCCCCTTTCCCTCATTCCTGTGTCCGGTGTGTCATCAGATCTGTGAATTCGTGCACACTAGTGTGTGAGTGTGTGAAGGCCTGAGTTCTTCCTCAGGACCTGTCTACCTTATCTTTTTGACTCACGACCCCTCACCATCCTGGATTTCATTAAGTAGGTGGTGGTCCCAGGGATCCACCTGCCTCCACATCCCCAGAGCTGGGATTGCAAGTGTGTACTACTATGTCTGACATTTGTCATATAGGTCCTTTGGCTCAAACTTGGGCTGTCACATATGCAAAGTTAGCACTTTCAGGACTGAGCTATCTTCTCAGCCCTGAATTAATAAATCTTTAACCTCAAAGTTATATCTCAAATTCTTCTGCTTTTCTCCGCCTCTACTGCTAACAATAGTCTAAATGGTCACCCAATGTCACCTGACCAACTTTACTCTCTTCTTTCATTTGAATTACTTCTCAATCCATCACTCTCCACTAAGCACCCGGAATAGAGTTGTTCTCTCTGGGCCCACTGAAGCTATGCCTGGTAAAGAGTGAGCCAGGAGGAAGAGCCGGCTATGCCTGCTTCCCACACGAGCTTCAGTGTGCTCTTGAGTGTGCTTTCTCCACACATGCAGTGCTAATACAGTGACTCTTAACCCTCCTACCACTGTGGCCCTTTAATACAGCGTCTCATGTTGCGATAACTCACAGAATTATTTTCATTGCCGCTTCATAGCTGAAATGTTGCTACTGTTTTGAATTGTAATGTAGATATCTGATATGCAGGATATCTGATATGTGACCCCTATGAAAGAATCATTTACCCCAAGGGGCTGCCACCCACAGGTTGAGAACCACTGAGCTGGTATTTTACCCCTCTTTGTTACCCTGCTCATGAAACTGAATCATGTTTTTGAATAAACAACCCCCTTCCTCCTGATAATGTGTGTGTGTGCAAGTATATGTGGTGTGTGTGTGTGTGTGTGTGTGTGTGTGTGTGAGAGAGAGAGAGAGAGAGAGAGAGAGAGAGAGAGAGAGAGAGAGAGAGAGAGGAGAGGTGGATAAAGTCTGAAAGTCTAGAAAGGAGATCAAGAGAGTCTAATATTAGGTGATAATGAAAGAAGAAGAGGCCTTGGAAAGACAAGAGGGAACCAAGACACACAAATTTACAGAATGTTGCAGTGGGGTTGGAGAGAGAGCTCAACAATTAGCCTTCTCTGCTCAGGTCTGCAGAGGACCTAACTTGAGTTCCCAGCACCCATGTCAGGTAGCTCACAACCATGTCCTATGTTGCTTTTGATTGCTGTGCATTGCTTTTGATTGCTGTGCTAAAGATCATGCCCAAAAGCAACTTGGGAAGGAAAAGGTTTATCTGACTTACAGGTGACAGTCTGTCATCGAGGGAAGCCAAGACTGCAGTTTGAGGTGGGAGCCGGGAGGCAGCTGAAAGCAGAGGCTCTGGAGGAATTCTGCTCACTGGATTGCTGGCCACGACTTGTGCAGCCAGCTTTCTTATACATTCCAGGACCACTGAGTGGTGGCACCGCCCATGGTGGGCTGGGTTCTTCACATCAAGCCTTAATCAAGAAAATGTCCCACAGGCTTCCCTGCAAGGTCATCTGATGCAGGCATTTCCTCAATTGAAGCTCTTTCTTCCCAGGTGGCAGTGGCTTGTGACAAATTGACCAAAACCAACAAAACCCCCCACAAACTAAGCAGCGCAGCCTTTAACTCCAGCTCCAGAGAATCCAACACCCTCCTCAGGCTTCAGGCTTCTTCAGACACCTCTGCATACATGGCATTCACACACACATACACACACACACACACACACACACACACACACACACACACACTCTTTAAAAGAAAGATATCGGAAACCTAGAATAATCGCGTGTGAAAATATCATAAAAATATTAAACTATCACAATGGCACTTAACATGCGATTTTAAAAATCCAAATATTTCTTCTCTGAAATTTGGCTTGGGTTTATATTGATATGTGTTATCATTATTATTAATTATTACTGTTTTTTGGAGTCAGGGTCCCACTATATGGCTTTGCCACAATTTGGCTTGGAACTTGCTGTGTAGACCAGGCTGACTTCCAACTCATAGTAATCCACCTGCCTCTGCCTCCTGAGTGTTGGAATCAAAGGTGTTCACCACCATGACCACCCTAATATGTCTCATGTAAAAGATTTATTACCTTTTGTTCTATATGTTGGCCGTTTTGCCTGCACCATGTCTGTGTCTGGTGCCTGAAGAGGCCCCAAGAGAGCACCAGATCTCCTGGAACTGGAGTTACAGACAATTGTGACTCACCATGTAGGTGCTGGGAACTGATCTTCCTCTAGAAGAACAGCCAGTGCTGTTAACCTCTGAACTTTCCCCCAAGTCCCTGAAACATCTCATTTTAGACTCCTGGTCTCTCAAATGACACACACACACACACACACACACACACACACACACACACACACACACACAATCTGATTCATGAGCTATTTCCTTCCATTTATTTTCTAATTCACCAATTAGTTCTCTGGTCAACTCTGTATTAAATTTTTCTCCCATTTCTCCCATATATTTTTGATGTTCCTTTCCAAATGCATTTGCTTGTTTCTATGGCAACTGGTTCCTGCTCACAGGCTCCATTTCTTTCTTCTTTCCATATTTAAACACAACTACCTTAAAAATGATTGTCTTTATTCCATCAATGCTTGTTCTTACCAGAGGAATCTCCTTTGACATTTTGTTTTGTCTCTATGCACCACAGTTTTTGGATTGTGTAGACAGACTTCTAGGAGAGCAGGTGGTCTCAGAGCTTGTCCAGTTAGAATGTTCTAGTTTCTGTGTTACAGATGAGGTGATTCGTTGGCTTTTACAGGGATCTCTTCTTACACTCTTTGTGTGTGCGTGCATGGACATGTGCATGTGACTGCAGCAGTCCTAGGAGGCCAGCTATGTCAGATCAAACCAGAACTCCACTTCAGGTGGTTGTGAGCCACCTGACCTGAGTCTAGGAATCAAAGGGGCTCCTCTACAATCATGGTAACATGATTAGCCCTTGCATGTCTCTCAACCATCCAATGGTCTCTTTTCTACTTTATTTCTTTAAAGAACTTAATCTGTAAACACTGTCATGTTCTGAGGTGTTAGGGTTGGGGGCTTCAATACATGAATTTTTGAAGTAAGTAATTCATACCATCATAAGGACAGAATAACTTCTGTTGGACACCTTTTCTGGAAGTATCTAGTATTCTAGTCTGCCTGTCTTCTCTAGGGGTGCCTTCATGATGCTGAGTGATTTCTGGTGGCAATACTTGTCCTTTCGGTTTCAAACTGAACAAGACTCACTCAGTACGAAAGCCTGGAGCGAGCGCATCCACCCCCACAGAGTCCTTTCTCAATCCTGGCTTCTACCTTTTTCTACATCCTCACTGATGGCAATTGCAGCGTTCCCCTGAGAACACCCATCTGCCTTCCTTGTACACGTGTGGCTTCCGTTCGTGGCACTGCTAAGTATTTAGTAAGCATCCAGAGGGCAAGCGGCCATGTGGCTTGCCTTTCTATTCTCAGAGCTCTTGCTCAATCAATATTTCTTGAAGGATAAGTGATTGGCACAGCAAACCTGGTGCCGTATCCTGTGTATTATTATGTTTCAAAAGAAGAAAAACCTCAGGTCAATACTTGACTAATTTGAAGACATTAGGGGTTTAGTGTAACCTTTCCCAGCTTCTTCAGGTAAGTGCTTGGGAAGCCTACTCTGTGGGCAGAGGAAGCATGTAATGATCCTGTACCTTTCTGTAGGTTAGGTGGACACCCAGGAAGAGAGCGAGTGACATGCTATTATTACAGCACTTGGAAGCTCGTGCACACATGGTCCAGAGCACATGCAAAACGGGTCAGTGATTTGCCTGAATACCACATGAAGTATGTTTTAAAAGGTATGTTTATTGCTTATGTTATTTATGCCATGTATGTTTGTTTGAGTTTATGTACACTGCATGCATGCAAGGGCCTTTGGAGGTCAGATCCCCTGGAACTAGAATTACAGGCAGAGTGACAAGTAGAGTTACAGGTAGAGTGTGAAAGTTATGAACTTTCATGTGGGTGCGGGGGGTGGAGGGACAAACTTGGGTCCTCTGTAAAAGCAGTAAGTGCTCTTAACCACTGCTACTTACCTATATAAAGCATTTATTTAAAACTTTATTATTATTGTGTTTGTATGCACCATGGAGTGTATGTGTGTGGGCACCATGGTGTGTGTGTGTATGTGTACCATGGTGTGTGTGTGTGTATATGTATGTATGTATGTATGTATGTATGTGGGTGTGTACCATGATGTGTATGTATGTGTATGAGTATGTATCATGGTTGTGTGTGCACCATGATGTGTGTGTATGTACACTATGGTGTATGTATATGTGTATGAGGGTGTACCATGGTGTGTGTGTATGTGTATGAGTGTGTACCATGTTGAATGTGTATGAGTGTGTAGCATGGTACATGTGTGCACCATGGTGTATGTATGTGCACTATGGTGGGTGTGTGGAAGTCAGAGGACAACTCTGTTGAACCAGTTCTCTCCTTCCACCTTTACATTGGTTCTGGGAATGGAAATCAGATTGTTGGGGATCAAAATTGGGTGACCAGGCTTACATGCTGCTGTGAACCAGCTTCCCCTCCAGCAGGGAAGCTCTTTAAATAGGAAGGTAAACAACTCAAAATATCTTCAGGAAGTCCCTGAAACTGATCAGATTCACTAGGTCCCTCCCTGCCAGAGTAGACGGCAAAGTAGCTGAGCTGCCAAGACACAGACAAACTGAGCTTGGAAGAACACTCTAAGACAAGAACAGCTGCCCGAAAGAAGCAGAGACCAGCTGAGCTGCCTGGAAGAGGTTTAGAGCAACTGAGGTACCAGTTAAAGTCCCTCTCCTTCCTGTTGAGCAGTCTATAGACTGTGTGTTGTACTCAGGTTCCCAGCTGCGTGAGCTGTCACCCATGCTGGGCTTTGGTGATGCAGCTGTCTTTGAGTCATTTCTGCTCCTGTAAGTAGCTCCTTATCCATACTTTTCTAAGTAATCAATAAAAACTCATTGGTTCACCAAATTGGACTTTGGTGGTATCTATACTTTGATCTGTCCTGAGTTCCCTATCTAGGGGGAGTAGACCTGTGTGTTGCATCTCCCCCAGGAAACTTGTCACACAACACACGCCAAGCACTTTTACTTACCGAACCATTTTGACGGTCCCTATATAAAGTATTTTGAAGCCAATGGAAGGAAATGCATTCTGATCTACGCCTCCCCCACCCGTTTTATTCAAAGGGCGTTCCCAGAATTTGACTCTTGTTCTGAATGATATCTTTATAACCAACTTCCTGTGTTGACAAGAGACACAGTGCATTTCTGCAGCTGTGGCTACTGTAGAAGTGAGAAGCAGTTTCAAATGTTTTCTTTAAAGCATTTATGCAATATTTTTAAAATTCAAGATCCCTAGTTTTATCATACTTATAGTTCTATAGTAAACAACTATAATATAGTATTACAATAAAACAATATTTAATTATATTCCTATACTATCTCTACATAACAAAAGCTCAGCTTTATATAATAAACAATACAGAAATAATAACATATAATTGTATCTCTACAACATACCACTGTAGTATTTGCTTAACTGATAAGTGGGATTTTGTTTGCTTATTTTAACTTTTAGACTTCTGTCTTATTTTGCCTTAAATGATTAATTAACAAAGGTCTGATCATTTACTGGATACTCTGGCCTTGGGGTGATGCATTTTCCTATTTTAGTTTTGAATTCACGAAGTGGACTGGACAGACTGGCCGGCTCTTTGCCCCTGCTGTGCCGGCAATCCGGCTGCTTCTACTTCTTAAGTGTTGCTTGCACGCTGCCCACTCAGATCTTACCAGATGCCCCCAAAATGTCCTCTGTAGGCTAAAATGACTCTTTGCATGATTGTATTTTAAAATATTTTCATTTTTTTATGGGGTGGGGGGGACATATATGTGCTGGTGTCTTTAGAGGGCAGAGAAGGTGTCTGGACGCCTGGAGCTGGAGTCCCAGGGTTCCAGGCACTTGTGAGTCTCCTGACAGGGGTCTGGGAACTTGAGTCCTCTGGAAAAGCAGTTAGTAAGGGCTCGTAACCAGTGAGCCATGGCTATAAAATCTTTCCATTCCTACAGACGGACTTGCCTATTAAAACACCTTCGCTTACAGCTTTTCTGACTTTGGACACTTAAATTAAAGACATAACCTTTATTAAAACATAGCTTTTAAAGTGCTTAGCAGGCTCTTAAAAATACTAATGCCCATAATGTGGCCTTGACAAGAAACTATATTAAGCGTAACGAGCCTCAAGAAGAAATTAAGAAGTGTTCTAATTGAAAAATGATTAAATTCCGTAGACTAGTTCTTCATAGGCATGATGTTCGTGTGAGTAGGCCATAATTATGTTCTGTCTTTCCTCCTCCTCCTTCTCCTCCTCCTCCTCCTCCTCCTCCTCCTCTTCCTGTTCCTCCTCCTCCTCCTCTTCCTTTTCTTCCTCCTCCTCCTCCTCCTCCTCTTCCTCCTCCTCCTCCTTTTCCTCCTCCTTCCTTCCTTCTTCCTTCTTCTTCCTTCTTCCTTCTTCTTCCTCCTCCTCCTCCCTTCTTCCTTCTTTCCTCTTCCTCCTCCCCCCCCTCCTCCTCCTCCTCCTCCTCCTCCTCCTTCTTCTTTTTGTCACCTCGCAGTGCTGGACATTTGTGAGGAACTTTGTCTTGACACACTAGAAGAAACAGTTTTGCACCCGGAGGCACTTCCTTGACTTTCAACAGCATGTGTGCAGAGGTCAAAGCCATTAGTAACTTTCCACTTATGTTGGACATAAGCCTTGTTGGATGTCAGAGGTTTTCAGCTGCCACGCTGAGGGCTCTGTGAAGATAGCCAATATTAGCTGTGAACTCTGTAAATAATAACGGGGTGAATAATGAAGACATATCTGACATAGTAACCTGACGTAGAGGTAATTACTTTCCTCTGCAACTTGGAGGAAATCAGGAGTTGGATTTCATTTGCACCACTGTCTCCTCTTTATTTCCTGACTCACAAACTGGCAGCCTCTGAAGAGGAGGATTTCAGCTTTGCTGGTTCAAGTGTAGCCAGGAGTCACTTTATTTCTCTTCCGTGAAATAAAATAATGAAGCCTCTTCTTGGCATCATGGTCCTTGGTTTGGGTTGTATAGATGGACACTTCTTGTGTAACTTTCTGGTGAATGGAACTGTTACTGTTCAGGAAGTAGAGGAACGGGACGTGCCTGTGTTGGCAGATGGCAGCGAGCATGGATGCTTTCCAGGCCTGGTGAGCTAGCAGGGAATGCTAAGCTGTGGAGAACAGTGGGGAGTGGAAGGCCTGCATGGATGGGCTGCATGCTGCATGGGTTGTATGGATAGGCTGAATGGATGGGTTGCATAGATGGGCTGCATGCATGGCCTGCATGCATGAGCTATATATACGAGCTGTAGCTTGCATGGAGAGCTTCTTGGCTTTTGGTGGGCAGACCACTGTTTAGATAGCCAATATTAGCCCAGAGCCATCAGATAAAGGACATAAAACAATACAAGGGACACAGCTGGTTTCTGGAAGGAAATCCTTGAGTTCTGTTTGTCCCAGTGACAAGGAACCTTTATTCCTGGTTTAGACACAGCAAGGCCTTTTAGATCCAGAACTGGTTGATTTTTGTGCTGCTGGGGCTCAAACCTAGGATCTGGCACCTACTAGACAAATATTTTACTATGCAGTGACACTCCCCAGTCTTTTCAAACCTTTAAAAATGTAGTCTCCTTTTCTTCAAAATGCAATTATCTGCCCTCAGAGCTGGAGTCCTGGGACTAGAGAGGTGCTCAGTGGGTAAGAACAATGGTTGCAAAAACATGAGGGCCTGAGTTTGAATCCCTAGCACCCAGGTAAAAGGCCAAGCATGATGGTGTGCACTAGTAACCCAGCAAGCATGGTTGTGTGCACTAGTAATCCAGCAAGCATGGTTGTGTGCACTAGTAACCCAGCAAGCATGGTTGTGTGCACTAGTAACCCAGCAAGCATGGTTGTGTGCACTAGTAACCCCATCATAGGGTGAGTGAAGCAGAGGCAGGTTAATGGCAGTAGATACTTAGAAGTAACCAGAACATACAGTTTGTGCTAATAACAGTGTTCTTAGTTATAAGCCTGGTATGCAAATATTGTGCAGTACCGGAAGCATTATGATAACCAACTAAAGCAGTATAGAAAATTCCAGAGTCATGGTTGGGGGAACTTACTTTCAACACAGCAACTGTTATAAAACCAAACCAAACCAAACCAAAACAAAACAAAACAAATCTGCTTGAAGTTGTTACGCAGAGTGCCTGAACTACAAGTGTAGCCCAGAGATGAGGGGCTTTGATTTGGGGGTGCACGGTAACAGAATTCAGAGTTCCTGATGTTTTAACTCTTCTTTTATTTGTTCTTGGACATCAGTCTCTGCAGCCATGACACACTGTCCTCCGTTGCCTTCAACTCACATGTCTCTCATCACTTTAGGGTTAGCTCTAAAACAATTTTTTTTTCTGTTTTCATATGTGTGTGTATGCATGTTTTCATATGTGTAGGCACACATGTATGCGTGCACGTGCACGTGCTTTAGCCAGCTGGTTTTGGGGCTCCCATGACTGCCTTCTGAGGATGGATCTACAATCAGGCAGCTACAGATACACAGTACTCATGTGAGTTCTGGAGATTCATGCCCTAGTCCTCAACCATCTCCCCAGGCCCTAAAAACATTTTTAGTAAACATAATATTTTTGCCATTATGTTATCCTTCACGCTCCTTCTCCTTAGGCCTCTAAATAGTCTCCTCTCAGCTACAGAACCATCGTCCCAGATGCTCTTGCCTATAGGTAAGCAAGTCTTCCTGATCAAGGCTCTTTCTTACCGTTCTGCAATCCCCAGCTAGGACGTCCTCATTTCACTTCTTAAATATGTTTCTAGTCTGGGCATCATCCTCTTCTCCTGGGTCACCACAGTCAAGCACTGCAGTGACCTCTAAGGTAGCCCTGACAAAGGAAGAATTTGACTTCCCAAAGGTTCAGGTAGAGAGGTGGAGAAGGGACTGTCACTGAGGCTGGAGAAGCCTGGTGCTACTATAGGTTGATACCGTGTGTGCTGGTCTTCAGTGCTGGGCCAGATGAGGTGCATCAGGAGCCAGAGAACAGACATGGGAAGAACTGTTCTGTGGTTAGCCAAGTATTTACACTTCCGTAATGTCCACTCGGTGGATCTGTATGGTTGAAAAACAAAACCCCTTTTACTTTAACTTTTTGTAGAATATTTACAGCAGCTGTGCGTGTGCACGTATGTGGACGTGTTTGGTGGTGTGAATGAAAATGGCCCCCATAGGCCCATAGGAAGTGGCACCATTAGGAGGTGTGGCCTTGTTGGAGTGGGAGTGGCCTTGTGGGAGGAAGTATGTCAGTGGGGGCGGGCTTTGTGATTTCAGAAGCCCAAGCCAGGCCAAGTGGCTAACTCTTGCTTCCTCTTGTCTGCAGTTCAGATGTAGAATTCTCAGTTTCTCCAGCACCATATCTGGTTGCATACAGCCATGCTCCCTCCATGATGATAATGGACTATAAACCTCTAAAACTGTAAGCCGGCCCCAATTAAATGCTCTCCTTCATAAGAGTTACAGTGGTCATTGTTTCTCTTCACAGCAATAGAAACCCTAAGTAAGACAGTGTGTGTGTGTGTGTGTGTGTGTGTGTGTGTGTGTGTGTGTGTTGCAGCATGTGTGTGAAGGTCAGTGAACAATCCATGAAAGTTGGTCCTCTCCTTCCACCATTTGGGTCCTGGGGTCTGAACTCAGGTCATCAGGCTTGGTGGCAAGTGCCTTTACCCACTGAGCCATCTCTCCAGCCCGGCTCTTTGGTACTTTAAAGTTCTTGATCCTCAGCTTCCTGGTTTCTACAGCCTCTCAGGCAGAGTCTCATAGTAGTCTACTTTTGTTCTGCTGCAGTGTAACTTGTGGTCTTCTGACTGCTTTAAAGAGTTTTCTTTATGAATATTTTTCTTTTGCAAATTCACTATATTTTGGTAGACTTCCATTTCCTACTTAATGTATTCATTCTCTCCTCTGGCTCCTTGGATACAGGGAAGATATTAAGTCTTTTTGCAGTCAGTACTTAGGACTGAATTTGGCTTGTACATGCTCTACACACGTAATATACAAACGAGCTACATTCCCAACCCTCTCATTTTTCATTTTGAGACAAGGTCTCACAAGATTGCCCAAGCAGGCCTTGAACTTGCGATCTACCTGCCACAGCCTCCCTACTTGCTGGTATGGCAGGCCCGTGCAGCAACCCTGTACTACATTTATAATGACTGCTTTGAATTACTTGTTCACCTAAGATGTGCTCTGCCATGAGCTCCATACTCATGACATTTCAGGAATTATTTTTGTGACTATTTTTCTTCTGGTCATCAGCTATAACCATCTTATGTCTTTGCAGGTGTACTATTTATATTACTTGTTTGTATGTCTGTGTGTGTGTGTGTGTGTGTATGTCTCTGTGTGTGTGTGTGCGTGTGCGTGTGCTCGTGTGCGTGTGTGTGTGTGTGTGTGTATGTCTCTCTCTCTCTCTGTGTGTGTGCGTGTGTGTGTGTGTGTGTGTGTGTGTGTATTGGGGTGCTGGAAACTGAATAAAACCTTGCCGCTGTGAGGGTGATGCTCTCCCAGAGGCAGCACCCCCGTGTAAAAGCCCCCTAAATTTGGATTGGATACTTGCTATTGTTAACTGTTACAGTGTTCAATGCTGTTTTCATTTGCAGTGCCTTGCATATTATTCTGATGCACAGTTCCCACTTTTACAGAAATTTCATCCTTTTTAGGTTTGTTTACATGTGTTTGTGTCAGTGTGTGTATGTGTGTGTAGACACATTTGTTTCTGTGTGTGGTGCCTTTGTGTGTATGCACACGTGTGCCCCTGTGCGTGTGCGTGTGTTTGTATAAGCACATGTAACTGTATGTACACGTAGAGGTCAGAAAACTATATGGGCTGTTTTTCTCTATTGTTCTCTGTCTTATTACATTGAGACAAGTCTCTCAAAGAACCAGAAGCTCACCATTTTGGCTAGGATGGCTGGGTAGTAAGCTCTCCTGCCTCTGCCCCCATGCTAGAATTATAGAATTATAGACACTTGGAGCTAACCTGGTTTTTATGTAGATGCTGAGGATTTAAACTCATTTCTGAATGCTTTCAGAGCAGGCACACTTAGCCATTGGGCCACCTCCCCATCTGCCTGCAGCTCCCCTTTCAGCTTTCAGTCTAGGACTATTGGCCTCCAGGGTGAAAGTGAGAAACTTCTGAGACGTTTGCCCAACACTGTGTGTATCAATCACACTTTTCATTTGCGCTGGTGGCCGTGAGAACTATTTCCAGCCCGCGTGAGCTTCAAGAGTCGTCTCTGACCACCCAGTGGCTCCCTCCCTCCAGAACTCATCCAGGCCACCTGCAGCACTCCGCCCCTGCCCGGCCCGTGTAATTCTTCTCACTAATCAGCTTCCCAGGCACCTCCCCCTCTTCAGTTCCGTGAGGCTGAACTGAAGCCTGAGGTCTTCATCCAAGCAAGCAGCCAGAGAAGACATAGCTGTTGCTGTAACCCATTCCCAGCCCCCTGAGGAATCACAGTCCTGTGTGTGTGGGCTACCCCGGGCCCCAGGCATTTTCTGCTTTTTATTTAGCCAGGTTTTCTAGCTGTTCCTGGAAGAACAATCCTCCTAGCAGTAATCCTTTGTGGCTAGACACACAAGTCCCCTGTAGTGAAGTTTTACACTTGCTTCTCTGGACTCCAGACATCATTTCCGTTGTTATGGGTGTTCTTGTGGGACTCCCATCATGCCTTGCGGTAAATGTGGACCCCCACATGCAGCCGTTACTGACTTGAAAAGTCTGTTAAATTTTTTTTTTCTCCCCAGAACCACCTCCAGGCAGATGGCAAGCTTGTACAGCTTCTCCATGTCATTAGTGATTTTTTTTTTTTTTTTTTTTTTTTTTTTTTTTTTTTAATGTTAGCGGTTTAGTTTCGTCTAAGCGGCCTTTGCACAGCCCACTTTGAACAGCTGAGTCACAGCTCTTGTTCTGGTGTTATTATTAATCTCCAGTCCCTGCTGTGAGGGTCTCTATCTATATAGAATTAGTATTGTGACTTTATAGAGTCTGTGTATTTTATGTGTGTGTGTGTATATATATGCGTATTTTGTGAGTGTATGTGCATGTATGTGAGTGTGCATCCGGGTGTGTATGAGCGTGTTCATATGCAACTATGTTTGTGTAGGTAAGGGTGTGTGTATATAAGAGTATTGTGTGGGTGTATGTGCATGTGTGCGTGCGTGTGTGTGTGTGTGTGCATTGTGTGAGTGTGTGAGTGTGTGAGTATGTGGTCAGCCTCAGGTGACATTTTTGAGGAGCTCTCTACCTTGCTTTGTCTAGACTGTCTGGCCAGAGGCCCCTGGGGATGCTCTGGCCTCTGCCTCAGCACGGGGATCATAAGTGCTCACTGTGCCTGGCTTTTTATGGGGTGCTAGGGATCCAACTCTGGTCCTCATGTTTGTGTGAGAAGTACTTTACTGACTGAGCCACCTTCCCAGTCTCTCTATTTTTATGTACTTGGATGTTTCAGATAATTTAGCCTAGCAACAGCTTAGGTTTCTGATTCTAACTTAGAATGTTTGGCTATCATCTTATATCTAGGTTCATATATAACATGAGAACACTTAAGAGAACTCGAATTTTGTAATTTTTTTCCTGTTTTTATATACTTAAGTAGGCAGCTAAGATTAATTTCTTGGGAATATATTTTTTAAGCCAAAATGGAAAAAAAATCAGTTAATAAATATAATTTAACAAATTAAAGAGAATTTTTAATATTATAAATAATAGTTCTAAAACTATTTTTTTCAATAACTAAATTTTGAAATAGAAAAAAAATATAAGGATGTACTTTCAAGAGCTTGGAAATGTTCAGAATTTTGTCACTTGCCCATATACATCAATTTTATAAAAACAGACTTTTACTATGATCTAGTATGACTATATCAACAGCCTGCCTGCAGCAGGCCACAGATTCATGAATTATGGTTTAGAAAGAAACTTCAGAATTGTTTTATCAACATGTCTGTGGTTTTAGTTGTGGTCTTCTATTTAGAAAGAGCTTCAGAAGCTACTGGATTAAGATGTGGCTAATAGGGTTTGGTCATTACAATAGCTGGACTCGTCCTTAGGATCAGTTTGTTGAGGATTCTTTGCATATATTTCCCTGGATATAAACATTCCTCCCTCAGTCCTTGATGCCCTGTCCCATCAGGTCCTTCCACCTCATGGTGGGGTTCCTGGTGGGAGTCCACGTTGGTTTCATGTTCTCATTCAATTTCAGAAATCAGAACGTGTTATCTCAGTGTGTGTGTGTGTGTGTGTGTGTGTGTGTGTGTGTGAGAGAGAGAGAGAGAGAGAGAGAGAGAGAGAGAGAGAGAGAGAGAGATTTAACATGTCGTCTTCTCCAGCCTGAGTAGGATTGACTCTCACACACCTCTGGTCTCCCAACAAACACTGGGACCCTGCTTGCTGCCTGGGTCCAGCGCTGCAGCAGCGGACACTCAGCTAGACAGTGAAGGACCAACAGTCAGATTAGAGCCAACTTCAGCCCTGATCTTTTAAAAGCTCTATATGCACAGGAGGCATTTCTACAGCACAGGTGACTGCTTGGTTCTTGGTGTCATGGTCTGAATGTGTCCCCAGTGTTCACAACCAGGACTCCTCTCTGGTGGTGTGGAAGTGGAAGATCTTCAACAGGTGTGTCACTAGGAGAGCAGGGATGAATGCAAGTAGTGTGAATGCAGGTAGTGTGCACAGTAGAATGGGTTCATTGCCTCTGGAGAGGGTTCCTGACCAAAGGCTGAGTTTGGACCCCACCTGCTCTCCTCCAAGAGTTCATTCTCTTGCTCATCTTCTTGGCATCACAGAGGGTAGTCAGAAGGTCCTTACGATTCTGGCCCTCTATTTTTGGCAGATGCCAGGACTTTGATCTTGGACTTTGGAGCCTCTAGAACTTCAAAAAATTAACTCTTTTTATTAAATATTACTCAGTTTTGAGTGTTGTGTCATAATTAGTTGACACACTTTAATCAAAGTCTACTTCACCTTAGTGATGGAGTATAGGCTAAGTGACCAGATACGCAATGTCTGTGTGACTTTGAACTCTGAGCCTAGGTTGATCTAGATGGCTTATCCGACCATGTCCAGAAGGAACTGCTTTTGCCCTAGGGGCGTAAACAGCAATGACTAGGAAGAGGTGAAAAGGCCCCAACACGGTGAGAATCAGAGAGAGACACAAGGGGGAAGAGGAAGGGCAGGAGACTTTATTCACACTGGGGAAGGCCAGTTCACAAGGCTGCCATCAGAAATGCACCATCACTACAGTAACAGTGACCTGCCACACTCAAGCCCGTAGCTACATGCCTCGATTCCGATAGAACACCAGGTGTGGACGCAATCCCTAAGAGCTTCCAGGTAAAGCTTCATCTGCTTCGAACTCTGCCTCATATCTGCTCACATTCAGCACCTCTCCAACATTCTCGGCCCTTCTGCCTTGAACTCATTTCCTAATTTTTTTACTACATAAATTGTAGACTACAACCCTTAAAGCATCCTTCATTGGTGCCTCATCTACAGGAATAAGAGATTTGATGACTTCCCCATAAGCCAGCACAAAACAGGGAGACACCAGGAGGATTTCCTCATCTGTATCCGAATCATTTCCTAACAGCAACACAGTGGGTGGCCAGCTGGTCCTGGCTCTCCTCGGAACTCCCCCAGTCTCTGCTCACTTGGACGTTTGGTTGCCCTTGGGGGGCTCTGATGCTCCTTTTCTTGCCTCCTCCTCCGGGATGAACACACTAACGGTGAAGTCGCTGGTCTCCGAGCCGTATTTGTTCTTCACCACCAGCCCGTACTTGCCAGAGTCTGCCGTGCTCACACCTGAGATGGTGAAGAACGCAGTCTTCCCAGCCTCAAACCTGAGGCTGCAGTGATCATCGGAGGTCAGTGGCTTCTCATTTTTCAGCCAGGACACCTCAGGCGTCGGGTCACCCCACACATTGCAAGTGAGATTAAGTGCCTGCAGAAAGGGCCATGAAAAGGAAGGTGGTAAATCAGCTCATTCTGACCCAACGCCACATCAATGATAACTACAAGGCTTCCAGGCTGAGGTTTAAAGTAGTTATGTAGTTTAAAGTTAGGCACCCGTGGTTATGCTCTGATTACGGTGCAGGTAGCAGGTAGCAGGTAGCAGGTTTTGGGACTCTAGAATGCTTCTCTGTGTCAGCACACTGAGGGGGGCTTTCTTTCTATCCTCCATCTCTGCTCTCTCCTCCATAAACACCCAGACACCTTTCTCTCACTCTGATGTGGGCCTCTGGGCTGCATCAGCAGAAAAATCTCACTCCTTTCTCACTGCCTGCTCAGTTATGCATTGCATTTGCGTCACAGGGCCCAGCAGAGGAATGGCAGCAGCTGCTCTACATAACTGAAGTCATTTCCCCATTCCATCTTCCTCATTTTCTTCAGCTTCCTGGACCCCATCCAACCCGTGTTGTTGCAGAGGTGCTTGACCCAAATGCATCCTAAATAAAATATTCTCCAGCGTGTTGGAACTCTTCTGAGACTCTGGCATTGGGGTTGTAGTTTTACTTTGCCTTATTAAGAAAATGTTAAGACTCACATGCGACTCTATACTGTAGAGGCTTGTGTTTGTGTTTAAAATTGTTCTATTCAATGGGTAGTGTTCTATATCAACCACTGTGGTTGATATATTTTCATCACCACAAGCTCCCTGTGCTGTCCTTTCAAAGCCCCATGTGCCACTCCAACCTCTCAACAATGTTCCTTGTTTTAGATATCTCTTTTGTTTTTGAGATTATAATAACTGCTGAGATTATAATTTCATTATTTCTCCCTTCCCTTTCCTTCTTCCAACCCCCCCCCCCCCACACACACACATTGTCTTTCTTGCTCTTTCAAGTTCGTGGCCTCTTTTTAAAATTAATTATATATATATATATATATATATATGTATCTATACACATACACACACATATATACATATATATTCTTATATACAACAAATACGATGTTATTGAGTGTGTGATTTTAGGACTGACCACTTGGTACTGGATAATCAATTGGTTTTATCTTCCCTGAGGAAGACTATTTCTTCGGCTCTCACAGTTCTAGCTGGGCCTCCTGGGCCTCCCTTCTGGTCTTCTCCCGTCCACTTTAGTATCCCCATTGCTGTCTTTGTTCGGCTTACACTGGGGGGGGGGGGTGTCCTGTTGTTGAGACTCTATAGGTGCAGTTCTCATGTTAACAGGAGACACAGTTGCACATAAACCCCCGGACCCTCTGGCTCTTCTGTCTATCCTTCTGCCCCTCTCCTGGGCCTTAGGTGTGGGGGTTGTGTTACAGATGTATCCACTGGGACAGCTTTGCATTTTGATCATCAACTCTGTTCTCAGTCTCCAGCAGCTGCTCCTCAATGTTCCATTTATAAGACACTGTCATTTCAAACTGTTATATAAACACAGTCTACAGTATGCAAACTTCCCAGACTGCTTCTTTGTCTGCACACAAATCCCTGAGGATTCACCTATGCTGCTGAATCAGCCTCTCAGCCCTTCGTGTGCCAGTGTCCCTGAGGGTCATATATACGTTTCCAGTTTGGGGCTATCGTGAACGGAGTTACTATGAATAGAGTACAGGCTTTCTCATTTCTCTGGGATAAATGCCCAGGGTTCAGTTGCTGGGCTGTATGATAAATATATGAGTCATTTTTCTCCCTAGAATTTGCAAGGCTCTTTTTGCTAAGAACTGATATAATTTTGGCTTACATCCCACCAACAATGCATAAGCAATTCAGTCTCCCCACACCCTTCCTGCATTTGCAGGTGTGCATTTCTATTGTGTGTCACTTATCACTGGAGTTCAGGTATGTGTGTTACATTTCATGGTGTCGTTACCCACCCTCCATGGCTCATGCTAAATGACACATTCTAGACTGGGAACGAAGTTGGCATTGATAGGAAAGGAGTGTTCTTTTAAACATCTTCCCAATAGATCTTAAGTGGTCACTGAGTACCTCTTCTGTGGGAGTCAAGCTGGGTAGATGGCAGAACCGCCTTACACCTCATCATTAGTTAGCAAGTCTTTGAGACAGGCTGTGTAGCTCAGGCTTGACCTGTGTTTCTCTTGCTTGTGCATCCTGAATGCCGGGCTTGTGATCACGTGCTGCAATGCTAGTCTGAACGAGCATTTCTACTGAATTACTCCGTGGGTACATTTAAGAAAGAAAAGTACAAGCTGGGAAAACGCTCTGTGGATAAAGATGCCAAACTGGGTGAGCAGAGTCCAGCCCCCAGTACCACACTGTGGAAGGAGAGAACGAATACCTGCAGGTGGTGCTCTGACTTCCACACACATGTTATAGCATGTCCTGTCCTCCAGTAAAGAAATACATGCATGTGATAATTTTTAAAGGAGTCAAATCGGCATCACTAAATGTGTCTGAGCAGACCAGTTGTTTCAGGTTTGGGGAATCTGATGATTTACTTGGGGTAAAATGTAAGTCAACCCGATGTGGCAAACATCGGAGGTAGGCGTGGTGGAAGGCGAGCATGCATTCTTGAGATCCGAGTTGTGGCTCCGAGTACTTCCACACACACTCTCTCCTAACTGTCACCGCTGCCCAGTGAGTTTAACCTCGTGAAGGGAGGAAAGTGGAGAAGAACATTTAAGAACAGAAACTGCTCTCAAAGGTTAAGCTGAAAGTCGACTACGGTTTTTTCCACCCACACAGAAATGTATTGGATAGAATCTACAGTCTTGCTTTGATACACAAGTTCTGCATGGTCATCCCTCCCGTGCCTACCATTGCTCTTCTGGGTAGGAAAAGGTTTGATTTCTCTACACGTCTCTCTGGACTCGCAAGATGTATATTAACCTATTTTGACTGATGTGGGGTCTGGCTATGTAGCCAAAGGTGGCCTTGAGCTCTGCTAGGTTTTCCCCGTTGGGCTCTTAGATTACAGGCAGGCACTATTCTGCCCGGTTTACAGGTTAGAGATCACATTCATTGCCTCTCGGATAGAAGAAGCCAGGAAATACCAGTTTACCATCTAACAGAGAGGTTGGATTTCATTGGAGATGGAGCTAATAACTCAAGGAGCAGCATGTTTCCCTGTAACCACGAGATTGCATGGCACCTCCCGGTGAGCTGGAATAATGTCTTTCTTCTATGGTTACAGGGTTAAGAGCAAATGCTTTCAGGTTCGTTTTCACACAGCCTAATGGCTCCTGATGGTTTAAAAACATGACTCTGGAGAAATGGCCTAAATCTAGGCTCACAAGACAAACTTTCATCCTGATGCTGGCCTGACAAGACACGATGACTGGAATGCTTTACTTTTAACTCTGTATTTGGTTATTCTGGTCAAGTGCAGACCCTAGAAAATAAGAGATGGTAGGATGCAAAAGGAAGGACCACAGTGCAGGATATTGGGACCTTTCCCCACGTAGTGGCAGGAATGACAGTACTCACCTTGCCCTCTTGAATGGTGACAACATCGGGGAGACCACCCAACACCCGGGCCCGATCTGCAAGCACAAGAATTTCTGGTTAATCTCTGCAATGAAGAGAGCTAATGATCATGGCCTCAAAACACTTAATGGCACAACCTCCCACCTTGTTCTTCCCTGTCCTGGTGGTTATTTCATACTGCTTTCAACATGCAAAATGAGAAGTGACTCAGTGGCTCCGGTTTTAATCCTTCTTACTGCGCACATGCACAGGTACCTGAAGCCGTACCTACAGCACCAGCTTGGAACTGTCTTGTCACATAAAGACCTGCTGTAGGATGATTTTCATGGCTATATTCAGTTCTAGCCCTTGTGTAGCACAGCAGGTGTGCGCTCAAGAAAGCACAACCCATCTTAAGAGAGAGGCTCTGAGTAGGCCATGGTCTCTTTATGGTTTCCCTATGATGAACACCAGTTGCATACTGGGAAGGATATAATCTGGGAGCTCTGGAGATTTGGGCAGTCTCCTTTGAGGCTCTCCTTAGATAGCTCACTGTTCTTGGTTCTTGGTAGTGCTGGGTCTGTCTCTCTGTGGCTGAGTATATCAACAAAAGTGTAAGACAGGTGCTGAAATCTAGGGCTGGACACATGTGTGCTGTGGGGATGACTGTCTCAGCACTTGGTGAAGGAACCCTTCTGTAACACACCCCAAGGCCTCCTCTCTGGCATCAACACCATGGCTCCCAGCCTCATTTCACTCAGTTTGTGACTCTTGAACCTTGTTAGCCCAGTGTCAAAAAGACAGTGTTTCAGACTCTTATATTGTTCATTGGGCCTAATTTTCTTCTGATACATTGTATCTATAAGTGATTAATACCTATCATATGGTTTACAACCAAGGGATTTTTTTTTTTACAATGTCTGCAGGGGACTAGAGCCAGATGCCACAATTGAGGCCTTCCTACAGACACAAGACTAAAGTGAAAACATATGTAGACCATCTATAATTTATAAAAGAGAGAAGACAAAACCCATTTTCTTTTTTGAGAAAGGATCTCACTACATAGCCTTGGCTGTCCTGGATCTCCCTATACAGACCAAGCTGTGTAGAACTCACAGAGATCTGCCTGCCTCTGCCTCTCAAGCGCTGGGATTAAAGGCTTACACTACGCAGCCCAGCGAGAAAAGAACCCATTATCATCTGTAGATATGCCAGGAAATGAATTTTGACATTGAGTTTGCCTCCATGCTAAGTGTGGAAGTAGTCACTCACTTTTTTCAGCAATGGCGGCTTGTCTGTGGTTGAGAGAGACAAAGAAGGGTTATGTTAGTATCATTTCAAGTAGTCTCTCTCTCTTTCTCTCTCTCCCTCCCTTCCTCACCCCTCCTTCCCTCTGTCTCCTTCCTCTTTCTCCCTTTCCCTCTTCCTCTCTGTCCCTGTCTCTGTCACTCACACACACACACACACACACACACACACACACACACACACACACAAATACACACAGGCATGCTTCAGTGCAGGCTTGGAAAGCTGCCCTCCCAATTAGAAATCTGCTCCGAGTTCCATGAGGAGCTGCAACAAACCCAGACGCATTTACCACACAAAGGGGAGGAGGGAAGCCAGCCCTCACTCAGCTTCAGAGATATCTGACAGCTCGACTAACAGTGTCAAGTGGGCTTTTCCTATGCTTGCTGAAACAAAAGACTTTCTGATACTCAGATAGGCCAGTGGAACACAGGGTTCCAGGAATGTAACTTGAGTAGAAGTGGCCCTTGCCAGGAAGGGGAACTTACTTTAACCTCTGGAATTCAGCAAAGGCTTCATCAAACGCTTTAAAAGAAAAAGGAAGAAAGTTAAAACTTTATCAGTCAGAACTGATGACACACTGGGCTGGCTGGTTAAAGTCACAAGGTTAGGTCACCGCCCACCTTTCCATGAGGCTGCCTATGACTTCATTTTACAATGGAATGCTCTCAACAAGACAAATAAGTACCTTCTGTGTAGAAAATATGAGGTAATAGATTTTAGATGCTTTCATCTCAGCAAGGAGCCTTCCATCTTAAACAAAAAAGTTAGCTAACAGTCCCAGCAAAAGTCTTTCAAATAAAGGTATGTTGTCTAAACATCCTTTTTCTTTCGAAAAAAACAAAAGCTTCTTATTAAATTATCCCTCATAGGCTCCTGACTAGATGGTCACCTTCATTTTAGGTTTTCTGTATGCCAAGACTGGCCTGAAATCCAGTGTGCTATGCGTTACAAAACAGAGACTGTTTTTTATTTTTAAAATACAATTTTGTTAGCATAGAAAACAATGGGCATTGCTACTGCACTGCTCACATGTGTGTCAGTGGGCTTTGTTCACGGTCCTCCCCATCCTCTGTCCTTCCTCCCTCTTCCCTCCTCCCTCCTCTCACTGAAGTGGTATTTCTCAAGCCACCATGGAGCAGAGATGGCAGTGACTGAGATGAGAAAATGGGCATCATAGGGTTCTAAAATAATCTTATCCCCCCGTGACTTCAGGGTGAGACACTTGCTGAAGTTCATGAAAAAAGGCAAGTTTGTTTAGAAATCCTTCTATTTCATCTTCCATCCCCTTTGTGGCCCAAGAAACACATACACATGCACACATGTATACACACACATGAATACAAACTCATATACACATATGCACACACACGTGCGCACACACATGTGCACACACATGCCCATGCACAAAAAATATACACACACGCTCACATATACTTATGCATACACACACACACACACACACACACAAGCTCATACACACACAGAGATATGATTTATTTTTGTGTGCGTTCAGAGTACGCCTTGACTTGTGTGAAGAGATCAGAATGCAACTTTCAGGAGCCAGTTCTCACCAGCTGCTCAGTGAGGCAGGGTCTCCTTTCTGCTGCTGCTCAACTTACTCAGGGCTGGCTGGCCTTAAGTTTCTTGATAATTCTCCTGTCTCCACCCCCACCCCACCTCGGGTAGAAGTAGAGGTCGCAGATATGTACCACCACATCCAGCTTTCCATATGGGTCCTGAGGACCAGCCTCTCAGGCCATCAGACTTTCACACCTATGGTGCCATCTCCCAGCCAAGAATCCTATTTAAATCCAGAGAGTAGAGATTTAATTGGGTTACACTAATCCACATCCCCATATACACATATACTTTACATATGGAAGAATAAATAAAGTCAGTTTTTTCTCCTCTGAAAATGGACTGAGCTTCAGGTTGCACACGGGATGACAGCATAGGACTGTTTCTGGTCCTCACACCACACAGAGAAACAGAGACATGTGGTCAAGCTAATGTGTTTGGTAGCCATGGCAACCAGGTAAGGGGATCCACAGCCTTTGTCTTAGGAGGGGTTAAAGTGGGGTAGTTGCATAAGCTTTGTTGTTAAAAATAATTTTTGAAATGTTTTAAATCTACCCACCCACTTGCAGCTTCCCTTTTCTATTGTATTTCCCACAGATGGATGAACTGTGGAGAGAGCCACAGCCGTGCTGGTGCTACGTGGGTCAGAAGGCCCCGCCTGCTCGCTGCACCTTCTCTCGTGACTACAGATCCTTCAGCGAGTCTTTGTGGGCATATAGGTAGGGATTGGGTGAGAGTAGAACACACACACACACACACACACAAACACACCCCCACACCCACACACACCCACACACAACCTCAATGCATGCTTGGAATTGTTTTCTAAATTGTGGGTCTATTCTGAGGTTGAAAAACATGAAGAGTGTGGTACACCAGGACCCCATCTTAGTGCACCAAGGAGTGGGTCAGATTTAGCCAGTCCTCCTTTGGTGACTTTCATCTAGATGGTTTTATTCTTTCACAAAGAAGAGAGGGGAGGATGTTGCCAGGGATGAGGAGAAATGGCATGTAATTGGCTGTTCAGTTAACTCTTTTAGTTTTATTCAGTAATTGTGCACCACTTTTGGTCTTTGCTTGTTGAAAGTCATTTACTTGTTCTTCTTTCACCCCCATTATCTCCAGAAACCCCCAATCTCTCAGCACGTAACTAAGATGTCTGGGACCCTTGGATGTGGGCTCTCCAGCTTCCTCTTGTCCTGTTCGGCATTTCCTCATTTCCTTTGCTTCTTCACATTCGCTCCTCTCTCGTTTTGGACAGAGTAGACCCTTTGTTCCCCCGTGCAGAGTTAACCCTTCCCCTTCTACCCTTGCTCTCTCACTATCCACTTTCTGGAGCTTTGGTAGGTCACTGAGTCCCTGCATAGTCAGTCTTCCTAGTCAAAGCAGCTGCTTCCTTGGAGTGGATGTGTGTGCCCAGATCTCAACCCCCATGCACAGTTGCTTTCCACTCCTTGCTCTTAAGGAGCTGATTGTGAGTCAGCTGACCTCTTCTAAGAGTCTCCATCTATCTGCCCACTAAACTCTCCATGATTAAGACTGCTTTGCCAAATCACTATTAATAAAATGCACCGGAGGCCATTATTTTAGCCCAGGTCCTGCACTAGCCCTCAGCAGATCTGAGCAGAATGGCATCACTCACGTAATGTGACATATAATCAAACTGAACTTAAAAACAAGACAGGCTTCCAAAAAGACTGGGACTCAGAGTAACCAATCAGAACAGGTCCATTCAACCCAGGCATCACAGGTACCAACTCCTTTGACATCCCCAGTGTAACAGCCTCCGCTTGTTTTGGTCCATTCTGTAGTGAATCTGAGTGAGTACGTTTACCTTGTCCCGAGAGATCCACCGTCTTCTGGTGCCCAGTCTTGCCATCAAAGAGCTCCATTACATATTTCCCTTTATCATTCGGAGTGGGCTCATTGATCTGCAGCCAGATCTGCTCCCCGGTGACTCCGCTCTTGACTCTGTCCGTGTACTTAATCCCAGCCCCACTGTTAAGACGAAGAGAGAGTTGTCAGTGCTTCCTTCTGTGAACAGCTGATCTTTCCTCTGCTTTTATTAGGTGACACACCATAAACTTTCACAGGCTCTCAGAAAGCATGAGAGCTGCCTACGCCATCCTGCTTCAGGGTGATCACAGGCTCAGGAGCTGGGCATTTGGATTCCAGGGACCAGGAACGGATACCCGAACATCTACTAACTCACTACAGTAGTGATTGATTTCAAGACCAATCCTTCTCAGGGGTGCTGATTATCTTTGGGTTTGCTTGGGTTTGTTTCCAGGATTAACAGACTGTGAAAAGGTGAAAGACCAAACTAAATACTATTTTACTGCATACTTAATACAAATGTTCTACGGCCAAACTGGATAAGCAGAAGAGCACACTGGCAGGGGCTATTGACGTATGTCGCTTCAGAGCCATTAAAGCATGCATAAATATGCACTTGGGAGCAGAGTCAAGCGTGAATGAAAAGCAGAGTGGCTGTCAACAAAGTGAGGCACGTGCCATGACCCTGTATGAAAACAGAAAAACACAGCCCTACACTGTGAGCCGACGTGACGAGACATAAAAACATTACGGTTACAGAGAAAACAGGGTGCGGCAGAACAGTGTCCTCATACTGTCAAAACACGCTTCATGGAGATTTCATGAGACTGTGAGGAAACTTAAGGATGTAGTGTAGAGGCAGTGACTGGTGCAGGGGGTAAAGGTTCTTGTTGCCAAGCCTGGCAACTGGAGTGAATCCCCAAAGCTCACATGGTAGAAGGAAAGAACTGACTCGTACAAACTATCCTCCGCCCTCCACATGTGCTGTGGTATATGCTGATGTGCACACACACAAAATAAATGTAATAATTTTTTAAAAGCAGTATATAAAATTGACACACACACAACAATTATATAAGGAAAAAATTAGAAGAAAGTACTTTAAATGTACAGAAAGGTGCTCACCAAACTATTGATGATATCATGGTGTAAATGCTTCTAGGCAGATAACTTTAAACCCAATAATCAAGGAATAGAGGCAGGCAGATCTCTGAGTTCAAGGCCATCCTTGTCTACAGAGTGAGTTCCAGGACATCCAAGGAGACAGAGAAACCCTGACTTCAAACTCCCCCACCAAAAAAAAAATCTTTTCATTTCATAGTATCTATCTATTTCTATTTATCTATCTATCTATCTATCTATCTATCTATCTCTCTATATATATACATACATATATATGTGTGTATATATATTTTTTTTTCAAAAAAGCATGTAGGAAGTTTATAGCTTAAATACAATTTCAATGTGAACTTTAAAAAACAAAACATTTTCACCTAAAAATTTTTAGCTTCCAATTAATATTTAGTGTTTTTCTTATACTACTACATGCTATGAGGTTCTTTTTTGCATAATTATTGACATATCTTTAAATATATTAGCAATTGAAGTGCCATAAAAGAAACACATCTATATCCTGCAATTTTTAGCCTGAATAATAGCTTTTTCTTAGAGAGTGGCACAGGAAGACAGATCTCTGCTTTGCTTGAATTATTTAGTCTCTGGCTGGCTTTCACAATGGTGCCTTCTATATGTTAAGTACTTCTAACTGAATAGATCGTATTGTTCTTTTTTGATATGAGAAAAATAGAATTCACAGAATTAAATGACTTGCCAAAGAAGACAGAGCAAAGTCAAGGCTAACACCCACTTAAAGGTGTGTTTTTTTTCTTCTTGGTATGCTTCCAGCTTACAAAAAAAAAAAAAAAAACAGTAGTACAATTCTCAAGCCCTGAGCTTTGTGTGGGCACAAAAGTATAAGAGGAACTCATGCAAATGAGACCAACACCGTAGGAAGCTCATGCCTTGCTACTCTAATGGCAAGTTTCTTAAAATATATTCTCAACGCACCCATTTAAAAAGAACTAATTACGTTTTTAAAAGACTTATTTTAATTATGTGCATGTGTTGGCAGGAGGGGGTATGTACACATGAGTGCAGTCGCCCATAGGAGCCAGAGATGTCAGATCCTCTGCAGCTAGACTGATAGATGCTTGTGAGCCATTAGACATGGTTCTTGGGAATCAAACTTGGGTCCTCTGGAAGGTCAGTATGTGCTCTTAACCGCAAAGCTTTCTCTAGCCCTTGAAGAAATGATTCTTTTACAAAGCGTGTAACTTTAAAATACTACATTTATATATTTAATTATTACTGTGTGTGCATGTGTGTGCATGAGTGTGTGCATGTGTGTTTATGCACATGTATGTGTGTGCATGCATGAGTGTGTGCATGTACATGTGTACACACACATGTGTACCTGTGTGGTGTACAACAGTGCAACTGTGGAGGCCAGAGAACAATTTGTTATTCAGTCCTTTCCTTCCACTTCCATCTGGGGATAGAACTCAGGTCTGTGTGTCTTTACCCACCATGCCATCTCTCTGGCTCTAAGGCACAGCACTGTGATGGACGGTCCAGCTAATTCTGCTCCCCTGATGCTTCACACTGATATATTATAGTGTCCTAGGTGTCACCGGGGAATGGCCTAGGATTTGGTCTATTTTACATTTTAATTACTTCTCTGCAACATTTTCTGGGGAGAGAGATAGAGAGATAGAGATAGAGAGAGAGACAGAAAAAGAGAGAAGAGAAGAGAGAGGGGAGAGAGAAGGGAAAGAGAGAGAAAAAGAGAGAGAGTGGAAAGAGAGAAGAGAGAGAAACAAAGAGAGAAGAGAGAGAAAGAGAGAAGAGAGAGAAAGAGAGAAGAGAGAGAAGAGAGAGAAAGAGAGAAGAGAGAAAGAGAGAAGAGAGAAAGAAGAGAGAGAAAGAGAGAAGAGAGAAAGAGAGAAGAGAGAGAGAAGAGAGAGAAGGGAAAGAGAGAAAGAGAGAAGAAAGGAGAGAGAGAGAGGGAGAGAGAGAGGGGGAGAGAAAGAGAGAGAGAGAGAGAGAGAGAAAGAGAGAGAGAGAGAGAGAGAGAGAGAGAACAAAGAGCCAAAGCCACAGCGGTCCACACCGGCATTTTTATTTTGCTACTTCTTACCTCTAGAACTCAGCAGATGCCCAAGAGCTCAGTCAAATGCCAGTCTGCGGGTTAGTAAACACTAGCAGACGCTCTGTGGGACCCAGCTCTGGTTAACTGTTCAACTTACTTTGTTTTTTTGTTTTGTTTTTTTTTTCCCTTCTTCTTTGTGGTGCTGGGGATTGAACTCCACCCTGTGTATGCTAGGCAAGTGCTCTACCACTGAGCTACACTGACACATGTTTTGGTGGGGTAGCGCTGGGTCTGCTGTTTTGGTTTTGCTTGCTTGTTTTGAGACAGGTTTTGCTCTGTAGCACGAGTTGCCCTCAAACTTTCAATCTTGTTCCCTTAGTCCTGCGATTACAGATGTGCACCTGTAACCCACCATCCTCAGCATCACGTGACTTCTGACATTGTTTTTTGAGGCAAGATCCTGCTATGCAGCCCAGCTAGCTATAGGCTCTTTATGTAACCCATATCGGCCTTGAACTCATAATTCTTCTGCCTCAGTTTTCTAAATACTGTTATTCTAGCTGTGTGCCACCATGTCTTATGTTATCTCAAACTCAGGACAAATAGGCAACTGGTGTGTCTAATTAACACATCAAAGCAGACACTGGCCAGTCTCTCTCAGCATCAGTAATACCCATTACAGAGTCCAGGCTCCTCTTAGACCTTCTCACCCTGCTCTGTACCCCCAAACTCTACAGTCTAAGGGCTTTCCTTTCCCCAGCCTCTGACCCCTACATAATCCAGCCATCTGGCTATGTGGTCTCTTGCACTCTTACACTCTTGCTCTCTTGGTCTCCTGGCCTCTTGGCTCCTACTTCCTCTCCGTTCCTCTCTAGCTCTTCCCTTGTCTCTCTCCGCTCATGGCCCAGTTCAGTCTGGACACTTCCAAATTCCTCTGGTTGTTTTCTCTCTCACATCTACAATATCTCATATCTCATATCTACTTCCTCCTCCACCATACCTGGGAGCATTCATGTCTTCATTTTTTTCATTCAATCATAACATTTTATCATATATATATATATATTTATTTATATAGTTATATATATATATATATAAAACAAAAATACATATATAATGCCTGCATTAATAATATGTGCATGACAATCCTCAGTGTATGTTTATATAATAAAGAGACAGCATTCTATTTAAATAAGGTTAAAATATCTTCTCAAACTAACTTTCTTTTCTATGTGGCCCTGGCTGGCCTAGAACTTACTACCAAGCTAGCATCAGATTCAAAAAGATCCATCTACCTCTGCCTTCCAAGTGCTGGGATTAAAGGTGAGTACCATCACACATGGCCTGCTTATAGTTTCTTTATAGTGAAAACTTTCCAAATCTTTTTCTATAGTTTTTTGAATTTTGAAATATACAATGTATTAGAGCTAGTCACAGTCACAAGTAGCAAAGACACTTTGTTATATTCTGTACTTTAGTAACCAATGGTCAGCCTCTTCTTCCTCTGCATTTGAAACTTTCCATGCAGTGTGGAAGTGTATATGGGTGTGTGTGTGCATGTGTGTGCATGTGTACATGTGTGTGTCTGTGTACACGTGTGTATGTGTGTGTGTATGTGTGTGTGTATGTGTGTGTGTGCACGTGTGTGTCTGTGTGCAGGCTTGTGTGTGTGCGTGCGTGTGTATGTGTGTGTACATGTGTGCATGTGTGCATGCATGTGTGCATGCATGTGTGCATGCATGTGTGCGTGCATGTGTGCATGCGTGAGTGTGTGTGAGAGAGAGAGAGAGAAAGAGAGAGAGAGAATGAGCTAGCTTAGCTCTGCATACTTGGCAGAACAGAGGTATCCTGTGTATGGCTGTTCCAGATACATTACAGAGATACCGATGAATGAATGAGGATACTTCCATCAGTAGCAAAAACAAAACGCTAGCCATCACTAGGACTTCACTGTGCATGGGCTGAGGGAGACAGCTAAAGGTAAGGGCGGGGCCCCAGTGTTCTGTCCTGTGCTTTTCAATATGATGTCTCTTTCTTGAAAGGGGCTGGGTTTTGGTTTTCATTCCTCCTACTTACCTGTGGGGGAAATGTCTACCTGGAAGTCAGTCTGCATGTACTTACTTGTGGGACCAGTTTACTTTCAAGTCATCCAGGTAATAACAGACAAAGGAGTACAGCCGGATGCCCTCCGCCGTGCTCTGGATTTTCAGGTCTGTGGCAGACAAAGCTGAGGAAGAAAGCAACACAGTTAATCCACTTGAGGGTTCCCCCTGGAAGGGGCGTACGGAAGCAATCGCTGTGGCGAGGAGACGGTAACTTACCTATCTTTCTGCATACTTCAGTCATCAAGTCTTGGAAGGCTGTAGAGAGAGGGCCATAGCCAAAGCTTTAGCATAAGCATATTCCATATAAAGTCAAGTGTCAAGCTGTTAGCTCTCAAAGAGTCCCTGTCCAGTGACAGCCATTTGACAGGAGGTAAGTTTGTTGACCCACTGGTAGTGTTTTGTTTTGTTTTGTTTTTGTAAAATAACTCAGTTTTTATAAAGCTTTAAACAGATTTCTGCTTATTTTGATCTATGCTTTCCTTGACTGGTTTGTAATTAATAGTGTGGTACATTCTAGAAAGGCCACAGTGACATCCCAGGAAGCCTGTTGCCTTTGGCATGCTCTTTCTTCTTAAGTCCCAGGAAGCCTTAGTTTGAATTACAGGAGTTTTCTTATCTGAGTCATCAATTGATAATGAATTAATTGTCTCTGTTAACTGTAGTCCCACCTCCACTGAGAAGTGGAGGGCAAACTACAGCCTCTCCAGCTGATTGCAACCCTGCTGTATTGAGGAGAAAACCTGGACATTTGGAGGTGGGAGGTTATAAGTAGCTTTGTGTTACCATGACATATTTGCCCTTAGTAAGTCTCTGGAAAATCGGAACAGCTGTTTTGGTTTGCTAATAATTTAAAGATCTCAGATTTCACACATGAATCTTTCTTACCGCCCTAACAATGGGCTGTTTTTAGCATTCTCCTCCAGGAAGTTTTGATCCTAGAACATTTTTGTAGAGTTGAAACAAAAATAATGATTTAAATTGAAAACAGACTTCTAGTGGCCCACAGGCTATAAATTCTCTGAGGATCAAAAGTATATTTTTGATTTCTAGGAAGTCGAAAAGAGAAAATGTTTTTGCAAAAGAACAGTGCTTTGCTCTGCCGGAATTTCAATTAAACCAAAATCGGTGGACACAAATCAGCATGACTTCCATGGCCAGCCCAGCCCCAGTCATAATTCTGGTAGCTGTAGAACCCATGAGCCAGACCGCAGCAGTTGGTAAATTCACCTTCATCCACGAGTTTCAGTCTGCTCTTATCTTTTCCTCGGTCATCTTTCAGGATAACTTCATAAAATCCAGCATCTTTCTTGGAAAACTGAGGAGATAATGAACATGAGAGTTTATCATAGCTCAGATCTGATTGTTACATTTATACGTGTATGTGTCTCTCTCTCTCTCTGTGTGTGTGTGTGTGTGCATGTGTGTGAGTGTATGCTCATATATGTATGCATGTGTGTTGTCTGGGTGCGTATGGATGTGCATACAACATGTGAGTGGAGGTGTAGATCAACCTTGGCATCACTCTTCAGGGCTGTCTATCTATCCTATTTGTTGTTAACCTTTTACTTCTTTTGTATGTGAGTGTTCTGACTGCATGTCTGTCTCTACACCGCAGCCATGCAGTAACTGTGAACAGTGACATGAGTTTCTAAAGAAATCAGTCCCGAACTATTTTAGTTGAGAAAGGACTATAAAAAAGTGAACAGAAGAAGGGCACTGGGTTCTCTAGACTGGAGTTACAGACAGATGTGAACCAGCAGCTTGCACGTCCGTGGCCACCTACCTCTGTGATGAGCAGGGTACAAATGCCATCTTTAAAGTCATGTTTCTCATCCACAGAGATCTCCCGTTCATCTTTGTACCACACAATGTGAGTGTCTTTTGTAATATTTGCCACCTGTAAGAAGAGTCATAATTACCCTCCTTGAAGTAAAGACATACATTTTTATGAATGTAAGCAGTTCTTATGCATCCAAGTACTAAAGAAAAAATATCGAATTTGGAGTCAGAGGACACAGGGTTGTAAAGAAATCAGTGTGAAATCATTTTAGTGGACAAAGGGTTACACTAAGGTGAGCACCACACAATAAGCTGAAACCAGTAGCATCTCTATTTCCAGTGGTAAAAACTGCCTTAACATCTGATTGCCATGGCAAATGCAGAAGTTCTGCACTGGGTAGTGGAACTGCTTTCTGCATGGCTATACTGGAACAATCGGAATGGAATGGAAACGGTCCTATTGCCAGGCTCACTCCTAAAGGAGCAGAGGGCTCTGTAGTCGGGCCAACTTGTGTAATGCTACATTGTTTCAAAACCAGCTTAAAACTAATGTCAAGGAAAAGAGCAGCATGTGCCCTTTCAATCAAGGCATATCAAAGAAGTACTTTCCAACTTAAAAAAAAAAAAAAAAAAAACACTGATCTGTGTGCCATGGTGGTATAGTATAATAGTCTGACTGAGGTCAGAGAATTGCTTGAGCCCAGGAGTTTGAAAGCAGGACAACATGTGAAACCATGTTTCCATCCCATAGTTCTTAGATAGACATGGAAAGAAAGGATTCTATATATACTAATATACACAAATGCTTAAATAAAAATAAAAATCTCAAAATCAAAGAAAGAGATTTCCTACTGTATTAAAATAGCCTTTCTGCAGAATGAACAGGATGAGTAAACTCCAATCTAGTCTAAAAATTTAATAAAAGAGATAAGGAAAGGTTACAAATATATGTATAAAGGAAGTCCAAGGTTTAATAACTTTACTTCTGAGCAATTTTGATAAGATGCCTTTAGATACTAACCCATATATCATACATATAAATCTCAGGTGGGTAAAACCATTGCATAGACTTAGAGGGATTCTGAGCTTTTTCTAAAACATTTGATTTATTTTTCACAAAGAGGATTATATCCACCAATTTCTTGAAAATTAAAAATGTAGGAAAGAGTAAGGACTTCATACAAATCAAGAAAGCATGACAAAAGGTCTTAAAGAAAGCCACTAAACAACTGGCAAGAAAATAGAGGATTGCAAGACAGAACAGTACAAGCATTTACTTTTGGTGATCTGAAGGAAGATGAATTCCATAAACTCATATTTGGATACTTGGTCCTAAGTTTGTGGAACTGTTTGGAAAAGATCGAAAGGTGTGGCCTGATGGAGGAGGTGTGGCCTTGATGGAGGAGGTGTGGCCTGATGGAGGAGGTGTGGCCTGATGGAGGAGGTGTGGCCTTGATGGAGGAGGTGTGGCCTTGACGGAGAAAGTGTGTCACTGAGAGTGGGCTTTGAGGTTATGCCATTCCCAGTGTGCTCCCTCTAATACCTGCTTGCAGTTTGACTTGCAAGCTCTCGGCTGTGTGTACCACACATGTGCCTGGTGCTCACAGAACCCAGAAGAGGATGTTGTATCCCCTAGAACTGAGTAACGGACAGTTGTGAGCTGTGATGTAGGTGCTAGGAACTGAACCCAGGTCCTCTAGAGGAGTATCTCTGCTCCCTTCCGTTCTGTTCTTTTGAGTGGGGTCTCACTATGTAACCTTGGCTGGCGTAAAACTCACATAGATCCATCTGCCTCCAAGAGCCATGGCCCATCATACCCACCTTGGCCAGTGCTCTAATCCATTGAGGATTCACATCTGCAGCCTTATCTATTTGAGGTTTCCTGAAACCAGAGCGCCTCCAGCTCCTGCCCTAGGTGGACCTTGTGTCCTGGACTGTCTTGCAGGGGCGGCAGTGTACGTGTTTGTCTGTGTCGACTACTGCAGTAGAGTAGCACCCAGGGGTGTTTTGCGGGTGAGCTGGGGCTCTTTCTCAATCCTTCAGAGTCAGGGGCTCACCTGAGTCTCATGAGTCTATATGTTTAGTTCACAGACTCCATGGATTATAAAGTACAATAGTAAGTTGCTAAGTTTACACAAGTTGCTCCAGTGATGTGACAAGAGAGCTGATAGAAGGTTAATTCAAACTGGACAGAGCTGGGCGCACTCAGCCACGCTTCTGTTCAAGTCTCATGACTTAGAGGATTCACCAAACACAACAGGAGCCGGGGTGAGTCAAGAGTAACCTACTACTTAGAATGCAGATCTAGCCTGACACAAAAGCAGGGTGTGGCATTCAGAGACTGACAGGAGTTGGCTATCCCTAATCCAAATGTGCCAACCCTGCACTCCTCAATCCTCAGCTTCCTATGCATCAGCATGGAGCCCCAAGTGGACCACTGCATGCCATGAAACCTCACTTCATGTGCAGAATTATTCAAAATAGTACACACCACGCCTTCAGGCTAGCTCTGTAACGTATGCATGAAACATAAATGAATTTTATACGTGGATTTGGGTTTTTCTCTCAGATATCTCAGTACTCAAGCACAATTATACCAACATCCAAAACAAAACAAAATCGAAGCTGAACCCCATGCACTTCAGATCCGGTCATTTTCGGAAAGGGGCCTTTAAGCTACAGCCAGAAGGGTCTATGCCCTTCTGGAGCTCAGGGGTGACAGCAGGAGCCATCACCTCTCCTCACGGTTTTCACGTGGTTTTACTCTGTCTCTCGCCAACCGAGGGGTCCATAACATTCAACAGAAAGGCTATGTCTGCTGTTTGGGAAGTGGGAAGGTTGATCTTTGCTCCACATTCAGTTTTATCTTTATTTCTCCTGAATCAAATATAAAACCGCACACATCTCTTACCTTGCATTTCAACAGGACATTACATTCACCAGTCACTTCCCAGCTCAGATACTCAGCGAAATGTGGGCCTGTGAAGTTTTAATGACATAAGCCATCCATTAACTAGTGGCAAACGCAAGATCACAGCTCATCCTTAAATCCTGACGCGATTAATATTTGAAGTCAGATTTTCTTCAAATTAGAGGTTTAGTTTTAAAATATCTTAATGCCTACATATTTAATATTTAGTATTTTAAATTATTTTTTCACCAAACATGAGATGCTGCTCATGTAAATTTGCTATGGAAATAACTTTGGAATATTTTATTTTTTAAAAAGAAAGTGTCTATTTTTACCTTGTTTCCTGATCCATTCTTGTCGCTGGAATTCAGCTTCTTTCTGTAGCTTCTTATAAACTTGAAATGGAAAAGGCAAGGAAGTGTAAAACTGAGTTGAGCAGCACAGACCCACATGACAGCCATGATGCTAGTGACCCAATGACCTATTTTCATTATTATGAGATTATAGATTGTGATGACACTACTTGCTCTGATTTTTTATAAAGAGAAGCCTTTGAAAACTATGTAACTTTGTGTGTGTGTGAATGTGTGAGTGTGTGGGTGTATGTTTATAAATATGTATGTGTTTATGTGTGTATGTGTGTGTCTGTGTGTGAGTGTGAGAGTGTTTGTGAGTGTATGTTTATGAGTGTGTATGTGTGTATGTGAGTATGAATGTGTGGTGTGTGTATGTGTGTGTGAGTGAATGTGTGTGTGAGACAGTATGTGTGTGTATGTGTATGAGTGTATGTATATGTGAGTGTCTGAGTGTGAACATGTGTGTAAGTGTGTATGTGTATATGTGTGAGTGTCTATGTATGAGTATATTTGAGAGTATGAATGTGTGAGTATGTGTGTATATGTGAGTGTATGTATGAGTATATACGTGTGTATATATATTATGCATGTGAGTGTATATGTATTATGTGTGTGTATATATGTAAGTGTGTGACTGAGTGTAACTATGATTGCATGAGTATGTGTGAGTATATATGTGAGTGTGTATTGTGTGAGTGTGTATGTGTATATATGTATATGTTTGGGGGTGGATATGAGTGCATATGTGTGAGTATGTGTCTCTGTGAGTGTCTAAATGTGAGAGTATGTGTGTGAGTTTGAGAATGTGTATATGTGAGTGTGTGTGAGTGCATGTGTGTGAGTTTGAGTGTGAGTAGAGTGTGTGTATATGTGTGTGAGTGTGTCTGGGAATGAATGTGTGTGTGCATGTATAAGCTGGAAACAGATACTGAGTATCTTTGCTAATTTTCTCTACCTACCTCCCAAGACAGGATCTCACTATATAGCTTGGTTGTACTGAAACTTGTCTGTAGATAGGGCTATCCTTGAACTCAGTAGATAGGGCTATCCTTGAACTCAGCGATCAGACTGCCTCTAGTTTCCAAATTCTGGGATTAAAAATTTGCACCACACCCAACTCTCACCTTATTTTTTTAAGACAGGGTTTTGGGACTAGAGAGATGGCTCGGTGATTAAGAGCATGTATTGCTTTTACACAGGACCTGAGTTCAAGTCTCAGTACCCATACTGGGCAGGTGGCAGCCCATCTGTAACTCCAGCTCAAACATACTTCTGCAGATAACCACACAGAGACACATTTACTCATACTTAAGAATAAAAAACAAATCTCTCTCTCCTTTTTAAAGATAGGGTTTTTAACTAGACCTAGAGCTCACTGATTTGGCGAGCCTGGCTGCCAGCAAGCCCCAGGGAGTCTTCTGTCTCTGTATACCCAGTACTGGGATGAGTAAGTGCTGGCTGCTACGCTGGGCTTTTTATGTGAGTACTGGTGACCCAAACTCAGATCTTATTGTTTGTACTGCCAGCATTTTATTAACTGAACCATCTCCCAAGCACCGAGAGTAAGTAACTTTTCCAAAGCCATACGTTAGGTAATGGTGGAACCATACTGGTCATTACAAACATAGACATCTGGCAGAGAAGCTTGTGAAGTGCCACATTTAAAACCATGATGGTTTCACAGACATTTATTATAGCTGACCACTACAGTCTAGTTACTATATATGATTGACAGGTTTGGCACACATATAGTACTTTCACATTTTTTTTTCTTTTTGGTTTTTCGAGACAGGGTTTCTCTGTGTAGTTCTGGCTGTCCTGGAACTCACTCTGTAGACCAGGCTGGACTCGAACTCAGAAATCCACCTGTCTCTGCCTCCCAAGTGCTGGGATTAAAGATGTGCGCCACCACTGCCCGGCAATACTTTCACATTTTTTTTTTCTCTCCAAAGTTTAATAACTTAGAGTAATCACCACATATTGTTAAAATAATGCCATGGTTTGTTACTGAGACATATATACAGTTCTGGATGCCCTGAAACTTCCTAGGTTTAAGAACTTAGTAATACACACTTGTTTACATATGAAACTATTTAAGTCCAGTCATGCCTCAGAGTCAGGGATTTTTTTTTTTTTTTTTTTTTGGCATGCCTTTAATGCTATGCTCATTTCTAGGCAATGGAATATGACAGGAAGTATTGACTAGATTTTTAATTTGATGCAGGAATCCAATAAACAGTTCCAGCCCAGCACTTAAGGACCTCTCTTAAGCCATGAGGTCATTTGTACTGACATAAGTCTCCAGGCGTCCCACTGACTGTCCTTCAGAGTTCTTACCATCTCCAATGAGAACAAGAGTAGAATGGCCGGTAGCTTTTCCATCTTGAATCTGGAATGTGTACGTCCCTTCGTCCTCATCCTGTAGCTTCTCCATGAACATTTCAATGATGCCCGTGTTCCGGTCAATGTGCATCTTATATTTCTTCCATGGGGAAAGACAAAGCCAGAGAGATCAGCCAGAGAAATATTTTGCTTTGAAGATGATAACCCCGATGAAATAAAAAACAAGCCCCGAAGAATCAGAATTTTAATATTTCTAGACAACTGAGCACCTTGTCTAAATATCTTGTTCCCAGAACAAGGAACATATTATGTGGGTAGATGCTTACACAGAAGTAGACTATCAATTGTTTGAAATCTCAACAATATGGTTGCCTAAATAAGACCTTCACAGTTGACATGACATTATTGATGGGGGAAATCTCATAACGCCTCATCCCTAAATGAGAGCGTCAGACAGTTAATGACTGCCAAGAGAAGGAGAATCAGTCTTTTCCTAGGATGAGCCCCCTGATATGTTATCCATCTTCCCTAAACACATACATACAAGCCACATTATATATATATATATATATATATATATATATATATATATATATGTGTGTGTGTTTTATATAAAAAATATATGCATATATAAAAACATATATTGATATATATAGATATATAGATATATAGTTTACATATCATATATATGTGAAATTCTTTTAAATTAAATAAAAATAAAATATGAAAAATAATATTTTTAACTGAAAACAACAATGACAAAAAATATAAAGCCTACCGGCCCCTCAAAAATTTCCTTCTCATTAAATATGTAGTTGACTTTGGCATTTCCAGACAGCTTCTCAGCCTGCATCCAAAACCGAACCTGACCTTTCTCCAAAATTTCAACTGCCAACTCTGACTTAGTTGGGACAACTAGAAAAAATAAAAATAGACATAGTAAGTCATCATACATTGGGTAACGACAATATTGATACAGACATTCTAACAAGTGAAAAAGACGGTTAGTACCAATAGCAATTGTAGACCCTTGTTCTACATGATGCAGAGATGGTGGTTATATTATAGGGGGACCTCAGGCTAAGGGACATTATGGGGGGACCTCAGGCTAAAGGACATTATGGGGGGACCTCAGGCTAAGGAAAATCATTATGGGGGGACCTCAGGCTAAGGGATATCATTATGGGGGGACCTCAGGCTAAAGGACATTATGGGGGGACCTCAGGCTAAGGAAAATCATTATGGGGGGACCTCAGGCTAAGGGGTATCATTATGGGGGGACCTCAGGCTAAGGAACATCATTATGGGGGGACCTCAGGCTAAGGGACAGGGACCTTGAGTCTCCTACACTGGATCTCGCCCCTTTTGAAGCATAGTTATCTCAACTGTCAAAACAAGGAAGACGAAGTTATCTATGGGGTGCCTCCACTTAACCTCTGTGACTCTACTGCAGCTTCAGCCAAGGTTATTCAAGGGCAGTCACAAGGTAAAATGAGAGAAATTCTCCGATGACCCAGGATAGCCCCAAATCTGCTAGTAAAAGACTATTTAACAGCCAAATGCCAGGGATGCCTTTCTTTACATTCCCCCATCCACTCCATAAAATCGTTTACAGATTTGTTCTGCTTCAGAACTGAAGGGACTCTTGGGTAGTCTGTACTGAGGGATGCATTTGGGGGAGAGAAGGTAGGCTTTGAGGTTGAAACACGATCTTGAACAGGTGCTCCTCTCCTTAATCTTCATGGTCCTCACCTGTCACATGGATGTTGTGTGCCTCACTTGGTGATCAGACAGTTAACTGTGGTATAACAGGGTACACTAGTGATCAGTGAACAGAGGGAACAGGGTACACTAGTGATCAGTAAACAGAGGTAACAGGGTACACTAGTGATCAGTGAACAGAGGTAACAGGATACACTAGTGATCAGTGAACAGAGGTAACAGGATACACTAGTGATCAGTGAACAGAGGTAACAGGGTACAGTAGTGATCAGTGAACAGAGGTAACAGGGTACACTAGTGATCAGTGAACAGAGGTAACAGGGTACACTAGTGATCAGTGAACAGAGGTAACAGGATACACTAGTGATCAGTGAACAGAGGTAACAGGATACACTAGTGATCAGTGAACAGAGGTAACAGGGTACACTAGTGATCAGTGAACAGAGGTAACAGGGTACACTAGTGATCAGTGAACAGAGGTAACAGGGTACACTAGTGATCAGTGAACAGAGGTAACAGGGTACACTAGTGATCAGTGAACAGAGGTAACAGGGTACACTAGTGATCAGTGAACAGAGGTAACAGGGTACACTAGTGATCAGTGAACAGAGGTAACAGGATACACTAGTGATCAGTAAACAGAGGTAACAGGATACACTAGTGATCAGTGAACAGAGGTAACAGGATACACTAGTGATCAGTGAACAGAGGTAACAGGATACACTAGTGATCAGTGAACAGAGGTAACAGGGTACACTAGTGATCAGTGAACAGAGGTAACAGGATACACTAGTGATCAGTGAATGGAGGTAACAGGGTACAGTAGTGATCAGTGAATGGAGGTAAGTTCTCTGTCCCCCCCTCCCCCCCCACGTTTACTGATGAGAAAGCCGAATGCTAAGAAAGAGTCTTGACACCAGAGACACCGAGCTAAGCCTGTGATCATCCCTGCTGTTCTGGGCTATTATTTGTCCCAGTTCCACGTCTATGCAGAAGGCCATGGTTTTCCAGTGTGAATAAATGTCTGAGTGGAGAAGGTAAAAGCCAGTTCCCAAGCCTGGAGGTTAACCCTTGCTATAAACAAGTCCTGAGGATAGAAAGCATCTTCCAGAAAAGTCTGGGGAGCCCATCGTGCAGGTCCTAATGTGTGGTCATGTGACTCGGAGTAGCAATGCCAAGGAAGGGACTGGCCTTCTCGGGAGCCTTTGATGTTCTCTGTCTGTCTCAAGTCACAAGAACAGTGTCTAGAGGAACATAGGTCACCATGAAATTACCACTGAGGGGACAAGCAAACAGGATGTGTGCCTTCAGAGAAACAGACTGTGGCGTGGTTGAGGGACGCACGAGACTCAGCCCCTTGGGCTTCACCAGCTACATGCAACTGGTTAATTATTGGCTCCACTGGCTTCAAGTTCTTAACCTCTAAAATCAGACCATTAGAGTACTTTCTGGATCAGTGGATGTTCAAATGACACACTACAACTAAATGCCCCAGGACGGGCCTGGCATATAATAAATGCTTTATAAATGTTGGCTATTCATATTTTAGTATCTGCTTTTCCCTCTATCTACTTCAACGATATTTTATAATTATATAATATATTTTATAAATTATATTATATAATTATAAAATATAATGTGTTGAAAACTAGGAACACCTAGCAGTATATTTATAGTTATGGATATACGCTTATGTGTGTGCACACAATACATTATCTGTGTAGGTAGGATGATAGCAAATGTCTACAATGAAGAACCTTAATGCAGGATGTTGACCATATTGCGTCTTCTACACTCAGACAAGCTGGCTTGCCACACTGCAACTTAGCCTTAATAATGGCAAAGCAGGCCATATTATTTTCAGTTTTAACATCTATGCTTCATCTATACTTTTTTATCTTTTCCTTTTTTTTTTCAGATCCAAATCACCTTCTCTGGCAGTTTGTTTGGTCCAGCAAAACATATTATTTGTAGATTAAAGGCATATGCTTACTGGCTTTCAAAATATTTTTCAAAATGGCTTTAGAGAGGAGAGTCTACTGTGTTAAAGGATAAAGAAACAGGATTTTTAAAATTTACATCCAGTGAGAAATGAGACATGTAAGACCTTATAAATCTCAAGAAAATGGCTGAATGTCTTCCTTGACCAGAAAGTGTGTGTGAACTGAGTGGGTGTGAACTGAGAAAATAGATAGGCTGCTTGCAGCTCTCTGAAGGTTTCATCATTGCAGTTGGTGAAAGATAATACTGGAACTGTCATATTTAAAATGCTGTTTCAAGGGTCTCAGAAAAGCTTCTCTTGGTTGGGGTATAATATTCACACTCAAAGTTTAAAACATGTCCCTGGGCTCTCCCTGTGTGCCAGCCATGATGTCACAGCTGGTCTGTGATAAGGAAACCTTGAGTTTGCTCTCGCCTTCTCTCCAAGCACTGACAATTAATTTCTTAGGCGTAAGCAAGATAAAACATCACAGCGTAGATGCCAGTAACATGAGTTGGCTACGAAGCCTTTAATTATACTGTCTTCACGTCCACGTAATCATCAACCCAATGTGAACTTAACAGTGAACCCTGCCTTGACTTCTCTCTCTAACATCTTTTAACCTAAATATAAATGTTGTTGGGGAGTCTGTTGCCTGGATACCTGAGCAGTGTTTACTAACTAGATTAGTGCTTCTTCCCACTACGATCAGGCCTGAGCAGAGGATGTAAACATGTACCTTAGAAACAGCTTCTGACTGGGGCCTAAGAACTGCCACGGTTGCCAATCCAGGAAAAAGAAACCGAAGCCCAGGGAAACGGAAATGGTTTGCGCAGGGTCACAGAGCCAAGAATGTCCAGGGAGGCCTCCACCTTCCACATAGCTTTCAGAATTAACTGTATCATTCACAGTAATACTTTCTAGCTTTGTGGCGACGAAGCACACAGAGGAAGTTAATGCCCTGGGCTAGGAGCTCCACAGTAAGAAACATAAGCAAGTATTGAGGAATCTTTTAGATTCTTAATTTAAAAGAGAGACAGCGTTCACCACTTTTTAATCTGTTTTCTCAAGCATGACAGTGTGTTTTTCTGGCCAGTGGGTGAGGGATCCTTTCAGTGGGTAGCAGAACCTTCGAGGTGTTATTTTCAGGCGTTCCTTCTTTTAAGTGTCGGCTGTAGAGTTTAATCTTTTATATGGAAGGTGCTTTGTCTAAGGGTGTGTAAATAGTTCAGAAGGGCTTCTCTTCAGAATGAGGCCCTTTACCCTGTTTCCCAAGAGTATAAAACACTGTTTTTAGAATGACTGTGTTGAGAGCTTTGGGTCTCCTATCACATGCCAATGGTACAGATTTGCCTAAAACATATTAATGAGTATGTTTACAATATATGTGTGTGATCCCAAAACACGTGGGCTAAGAACGGAAGGACGTGTTTATTCATGTTACATCTCCGGATCCTCACACTGCCATGCAGAATGAAGCATGATATGGGTTTTCTTTCCATCTCCTTCTCTTTCTCTTTTCTCCTGGTCCCTTGCTCGTTTTCTTGTTTGTTTCTCTCTTTTTAGACAGGGTCCCTGGTAGCCCAGGCTGGCTTCTAACTTCCTATTTTGCTATATAGCCCAGGATAACCTTGAACTTGTGATATCAGGTACTGGGATGACAGGTGTGTGCCATCACTTCTGGTTTTATGTGATACTTGGGATCACATCCAGGGATCTCCGCGTGCCAGCAAAGCACACACAGCCCCATAAAGTACTTTCTATGTTAGTGCCTTGGCACTTCTCTGGGGAAAATGACAAGGAAAGGTATCATTTCTAGAAAGTGTTTTTGTGGCTGATGGCTTGTGCTGTATATCCTAATGCCTCTCCCCATCTCTTTCTCTTTCCTCTCTCCCTCCTTCCATGCCTCCATACTCCCTCCTTTCTTTCCTTTGCCAGGTTTCATCTTGTAGCCCAGACCAGACCATGAACTCAGGACTCCCCTTCCTCTACCCCCAGCTCTTTGTTTTGTCAAAACAGGGTCTTGAGGTTGTCTAGTTTAACCTTGAACTTGAACTCTGTAGCCCAGGCAGGTTTTGAACTCGCTTTTTTCTTGTCTCTGCTAAGTAACTAAGATTACAGCACTGTGCCATCAGGTAAGGCTTTAAACTTTTTCTTAATCCTATCTGAGCTGTCATTTCTTCTATTGCAGAAGCTGAATCCTGACAAAACCACTAAAACCTGCACGTATACCAAGATACTTACTCGGGAACTTGTGCTCCTGGCTGAGGGCGAGCAGACGTTTCATTTCTGTACAGAAAAACAGAAGTCAAAGTGAATGCAACTTGATAACAACTGGGATGAAAGCAGCATTAGACTCAGGGAGAGCCAATTTAAACTCACCTTCCTCATCTATCAGGTAGCTTGATGCTATGCCATCAGTGTCTGTCACATCACAAGAATAGGTGCCCAAGTCGTCTGCCCCAAGGTCTTTGAAGGTCATTTTTGTCCTTCAAAACAAAATATGTTTCCTAGAAATGAGACTGTACATGGTCTGTGGGCCTGTCACTCTCTCATTCCTGACCCCCTATACATGATAGTCCTGTCATGTGGGACACTTGTCATGTCCCCGCCTACCCCTACCTTACTGAGCTCAATAGCGCTTGGTGTCTTGGATTGAATATCCTTTCCACTAGAAAAGACTTTCTTGAATTCTTATAGGATGATGAGGACACAGGTATAAAAGTCCCATCTCCAAGCTCTGATGCACAGATAATACAGTCTCCTGCTTAGCCCTTTCTGAGGAGCCTGGGCTTTTCTCCTATAGGGGAGAGCATGCTGTAGGTGACTCTAGGAGCTTCTATGACAACTCTACACTTCTCTTGTCAGAACTGATGGTAAACTGGGATCATGCCCCTGTATAATGCCCGTCCTTCAGAGACAGGCATCCTATTTGCTTTCTGTTGCTTCTCTGGCACCCAGCACCTTGTCTAAAACACACAAGTTAATTAATGAACAGATCAATATTCTAGATCACCATACTTCCTCATTTTTCAAGCTCCGTTACCAGCCATGATAATCATCTAAGATCAACTGAACACTTTAATGTTAGTGAATAAACCAGAAGAGTTTATAGTTTGACTGGTTTTTTCCTTAACCAAATGTGTTCTACTCTCAGATCTGTTCATTTGAAGGGTTATTTTAAGGCTTATACTGGTTATGGCTTTTTATAATACTAGATGTAGAATAGTAATGACTTCACCTTCTTATGCCAAGGAGGTCAAGTGGGGGCAGGAGCTTATCTTATGTTCTTGCAGTGAAGACGTAACGTGTTACTGGGATAGAGGTATTCCTTACTTAGTGCCTTTGCTTTCGACTTCTAATCTTGGAGAGTCTTCAGTAGGTACATAATCTTTGGACCAGACGAATTCTGACTTGGGAGTCATCTGATCACATTCAAAGTTCAAGGAAATGACCCCGTCATCATCCACATTCACAACAACCTCCTTGGTACCTAGAAGATCATAAAAAAGGCAGTTTGGACTTGTGATAAAAACAGCCAGCTAAGAATTCCTGTATTCAGATGCCTTAAAGCAAGGCTGGATTGGGCCAGGGAGTCTCTGCAACTCAGCTTCCGTCCTGTGACATGGAATAAAATGGGTCCGTCATGTTTCTTATGTAGCAGTAGAGCCAGCTTCGTGTGCCTGGAACTGAGGAAAAATTGATTGAAATAGATACCACAGTTGGGAATGGACTTGATTGTCATTATGGACAAAAAAGTCTTGGGCAAAGGGAAAGTGGATTCATGACTTTTGCTTCAATAAATCCTGTATCTACTAGATCACCAGATAGGAATAGAAAGACATTATTAAAATAAAGAGAAATATCCAAGAGAAACTAGAAAGAATGAGCAATGCCTCCATTCTCTCACTCAAAGCTGTAAGTCATTTCCAAAGGAAGACTGCATAGGAACTTTCTCTACTCACCCCATAACCTTATCAATTCGAAGATGTCTCTCTAGATTGGAAATGACAACTAAAGAAGATTATTATTGAGCCACATGGAAATTTAAATGGAGATAAATTTCAAGAGATCCAATGTGTTTCAAGAAGAGTGATTCCTGGGTTTTAAAAGAAAATAATTTAGAGTTATTTTATTTGGGGGAACTTATAATAAATTACGTTGGGCTTCCAACATAGCAATTTAAAACTTGTGCAACAGAACATCTATTTGCCAAATCCAGTTTGAAAAAAGCAAAATGTGCTCACTGCATGCAAATTTATGCAAATTCAATCATCAGCCTAAACTCAGTTTGTTTTAGTATATTAGGAAAATTACATTTAGTCTCAGAATGATACAGTTTTGTACTTTTTCAAAGTGTTAGCAAACTTTCCTATAGATGTTTTCCAGAGACATGTTATTTTGTCTCTAGGTAGTATCATTAAAGTTCATCATTCTGGGTATTTTCCAATATAACCATCAGTAGGGTTGGGGGAGAGCCAAAGTCTTGTTAGGGGATAAACGAGAGGAAACTAAGCCCAGACAGTGAGGGTCTTGGATCCTGATCCTGATGGTTTATATAGTTTGTGTTCTTCCCAACGACAGTGCAAGCATTCACTTCCGTATCTATGTATACATCCAAACAGAGGTTGTTCACATGCATAAAGAGTAGAGAGAGAAGAGCAGAGACAGCACTAGGTGTAGCAGACCTTCCCAGTCTTAAATTTAACAAGTGTTTATCATCGTATTTGACTCATTAGTAATCTAAAATAACAATCAATTAAACATCTAATTGTTCCTTAAGTGAAGCATCCCCCACACGGTCCTAGTAAAGTTGTAGGCCCTGTCTCTTTTGTGGTGGTGGTTCCTGACTGCACATGACTAGTCCAGACACCCAGTTGTTATAAAGTACTGAACCAATGTGCTTATTGAAATGTAGGTAAAGGCCGGTGCTGAAGAACATTTGGGCCCAGCTAGTATTACAACTCGGAGTTTGCAAGAGTCACTGTGAGAATATAAATTCAGCATATTTGTATATCTGTATTATTATGAGGATGACAGAAGTGATATCCTCCTTATATGGGTATTGACTGAATCTTCTTCACTGTTTGCTTAGTATTGGCTTTGGAAGCATGAGCAGCCATTCGTACCAACCATTATCATCTCCCCTATAACCCTTTCCAAGAGAAAATCAACCACCATTTGCTGTTTATTATAGTAAAGACATTACTTAACATTATAAAAGATGTTTGGTGGAAAATCTTAATTTCCCCCACTAAAGCTGAAGATGAGACTTCAATGCAAAGAAGTCACAGAACTGAAAGCATATGGGTAGACCCGTTGGCTCCACCTCTCTCTGGGTTCAGTAGATCCTTTGTACTGTAAAGCCTCACCCACCTAGAGCCTGGCTCCAAACCAACAAATGAAAGAACACAGTTCTCTAAACACCAGGGCTTAAGTGTCAAAGTCCACCTCAGGGTCCTGCTCACCGGGAATTCCAGACTGTCATACCAAATCTACTTATACTTCACTAGTGACGGTGCTGACAAATCTAACCGGCTACTTCCTTAGCAGATTAAGCTTAATAAATAGAGCAGAACCTACTACTGGTAAACACGTTAAGAACAGAAAACAGCCAGAAAGGAGACAGAAAAAAACCATATGCCTTCTGTCCAGTAAAGGTATCAGTACATTGCAATCCTGTGCTACGTATAAGGTTGGTAACTATGGCTCTGAGCCATATACAGAAAGTAAGCAATAAGGTTCAGTACGTTGCATCAAAAAGTATTTATTGAAACATACAATCTTTTCAAACAACTTCATGGAGTCTTAAAATGAAAATTAACTGACAATTTGGCAGTGAGTTCTCTGACAAACACAACAGCTGCATACTTTAAAAACTGAATTTTATTTATTTGTGAATTCGTATTTTGATAAATAGGCAAGTGAAATAAAAACACTGTCCTAATGGCAATAGCTTTTCTACACCATTGTACACTTAAAAGCCTAAGCAAGGTCCCAGTCTGTTGCTCTGCTGTCAGAAGAAAGGACTCCCTGTGAATGGTCTCATCTAGGTGAAAGGTCAACCCACTTTCCTTAATGTTGGGTCGGAAAGGGAACCAAAGTCTGCAATGACTCAGGATTTTTCAGGAACTACTTTTGAATGTAAAAACATGAGAATTCACTTCATACACCAGGAGATTTGAGTAGAGGGAAAAACGAGATTATTTTGGCCTGACAAGGTGTTAAAAGTTGTCCTGGGGCTACAGGGATGGCTCAGTGATTATGAATGTATGTTCTAGTTTTATAGAGGACCTGAATTTGCTTCCCAACACTCACAAAAGGCAGCTCACAACTGACTGTAGCTCCAGCTTCAAGAGATCCAACACCTTCTCTAGATTTCACAGACACCTGCACTCATAAACACATAGCCCTCTCCTTCCTCCCTCCCTCCCTCCCTTCCCTCCCTCCCTGTCTCCTTTCCTCCTCCCCCTCTCTCTCTTCCTCACCCCTCATGCATGCATACACACAAACACATAATTAAGAACAAATCTTTAAGAAAAAGAAAAGTTGTCCCTAGTCAACTGTTCAGCCTCAAATGCCCTCAAATATTAAGGATAAAATCCTTAATGTACATACAGGAAATGTGATCTCACAGATGGTATCGCAATGGTCCCCTAGACACTGGGAACTCTCGGTGTGAGACTAGGCTAAGAAATGATCAGAGGTAACATAAACTACTTGAAAATGAACTGATTCTATCCCATTTTTTCTCTTTCTTAAGAAAACAAACAAGTAAATAGATGAACAATTTCAAAGATTAAATCTCAATGAGCTGTTTACTTTCCCGGCCATCTCATAACGAGATGTAATTTTAAAGTCTTTTACATGAGCAGTATGCTAAGGTTTATTGTGCTGCTCTGTGTATATACGTGCACAAGTGTGACATAATGTATGGTTTTTAAACCCTTAAAAGAGGAGCAGATAACTCAAACAACAGTGAGCAACTGTCACCAGTGGCTTGTATCCCTGAGCTGCCTTGTATTTATCACACTTGACTAGCCTACCATCTTGTTTATCACACTTGACTGGCCTACCATTTTGGCGCCTACCCTGTAGCCTCCACTGGACCTGGCTGTCCCAGTTCGTCCTTCACAATCACACGAATGACAAGATCCCTAGGATGCTCTGAGAGTCATGCTTCTCAAGACATGGTAGTTGTTATTGTTCAGATATGAAATGTCCCCCAAAGGCTCACGTGGTGATGCCTGGTTGTAGCAGTGTTGGTTGTGGTGACTACTGTGGTTCTACTTTGGGAAGCCCAGTGCCCTTACAAAGTAGGGCCTATGCTGAGGATGTAAGCATGGAAGATGGTCTCCAGTCCCTTTCTTATGCTCTGCTTCCTGTCTGCTATTAGCTGCTCCACCTTGTCTTCCTTGCATGATGGACTAAAACCTCTCAGACCATGAGGTAAATGGATATATCCTCCTTTGAAGTTTATGTCAGATAGTTGCCACCACTGAGAACTTCATGCTGGGGTCAAAGGGACAGTTAAGAAACAGGTAGGAGAGCAGTTTTCTTTATTAGCCACTATTGTTCATCTTGCAGAGCCAGCCAGCCTCCTGCCTCAGAATCCCTTAAGTGTCCACCATGAGGCCACTTGCCCACATTTGCCTTCTCAGGACCTTACCAGGTGCTGGGTCAACCAAATTTTAAACACTTGGCTGTTAGCTGAATCTCAACTCATTTTTCTTTGGGAGAATGTATTCTCCTTTATCCACTTGGACTTGAGCTTTGTACAAAGGGATAAGAATGAATTGATTTTCATTCTTCTACATGCTGACTTCCAGTTGAACCAGCACCATTTGTTGAAAATGCTGTCCTTTTTCCACTGGACAGTTTTAGCTCCTTTGTCAAAGATCAAGTGACCATAGGTGTGTGGGTTCATTTCTGGATCTTCAATTCTATTCCATTGATCTTCCTGCCTGTCTCTGTACCAATACCATGCAGTTTTTATCACTATTGCTCTGTAGCACAGCTTGAGGTCAGGGATGGTGATTCCCCCAGAAGTTCTTTTGTTGTTGAGAATAGTTCTCGCTATCCTGGTTTTTTTGTTATTCCAAATGAATTTGCAAACTGCTCTTTCTATGTCTATGAAGAATTGATTTGGAATTTTGATGGGGATTGCATTGAATCTGTAGATTGCTTTTGGCAAGATGGCCATTTTTACTAAATTAATCCTGCCAATCCATGAGCATGGGAGATCTTTCCATCTTCTGAGATCTTCTTCGATTTCTTTCTTCAGAGACTTGAAGTTCTTGTCATACAGATCTTTCACTTGCTTGGTTAGATTCACTCCAAGATATTTTATTTTATTTGTGGCTATTGTGAAGGGTGTCATTTCCCTAATTTCTTTCTCAGCCTGTTTATCCCTTGAGTAGAGGAAGGCTACTGATTTGTTTGAGTTGATTTTATATCCAGCCACTTTGCTGATACACTAAAACTAATAAAAGAGAAGGTGAGGAAGACCCTTGAATACCTAGGCACAGGGGGAAAGTTCCTGAACAGAACACCAATAGCTTATGTTCTAAGATTAAGAATTGACAAGTGGGACCTCATAAAATTGCAAAGCTTCTGTAAGGCAAAGGACACTGTCAATAGGACAAAACAGCAACCAACAGATTGGGAAAAGATCATTACCAATCCTACATCTGATAGAGGGCTAATATCCAATATATACAAAGAACTTAAGAAATTAGACTCCAGACAAACAAATAACCCTATTAAAAATGGGGTACAGAGCTAAACAAAGAATTCTCAACTGAGGAAACTCGAATGGCCGAGAAGCACCTTAAGAAATGCTCAACATCTTAGTCATCAGGGAAATGCAAATCAAAACAACCCTGAGATACCACCTCACACCAGTCAGAATGGCTAAGATAAAAAAACTCAGGTGATAGTAGATGCTGGCAAGGATGTGGAGAAAGAGGAACACTCCTCCATTGTTGGTGGGATTGCAAGCTGGTACAACCACTCTGGAAATCAGTCTGGCAGTTCCTCAGAAAATTGGACATAGTTACCTGACGACCCAGCTATACCACTCCTGGGCATATGCCCAGAAGATGCTCCAACATATAACAAGGACACATGCTCCACTATGTTCATAGCAGCATTATTTATAATAGCCAGAAACTAGAAAGAACCCAGATGTCCTTCAACAGAGGAATGGATACAAAAAATGTGGTACATTTACACAATGGAGTATTACTCAGCTATTCAAAACAATAAATTTGAGAAACTCTTAGGTAAATGGATGGAACTAGAAAATATCATCCTGAGTGAGGTAACCCAATCACAAAAGAACACACATGGTATGCACTCAATGATAAGCGGATATTAGCCCAAAAGCCTGACATAGCCAAGATTCAACTCACAGACCACATGAAAAAATGAAGCTCATGAAGAAGGAAGACCAAGTGTGGATGCCTCGGTCCTACTTAGAAGGAGTAACAAAATACTCAAGGGAGTAAATATGGAGACAAAGTGTGGGACAGAAACTGAAGGAGGGGTCATCTGGAGACCATTCCACCTGGGTATCCATCCCATGTGCAGTCACCAAAGATAGACAGTGATGTGGATGCTAGGAAGTGCATGCTGATAGGAGCCTGATATAGCTGTCTCCTTAGAGGTCTGCCAGAGTCTGACATATTCAGATGCAGATGCTCACAGCTAACCATTGATCTGATCAAGGGGTTCCCAATGGAGGAGTGAGAGAGAAGACTGGAGGAGCTGAAAGGATTTGTGGCCCCATGAGGAGAGCAACAATACCAACCAACCAGAGCTCTCCAGTGTCTAAACCACCAGCCTGGCAGCACATAAGGAGGGACCCATGACTCCAGCTGTATATCTAGGAAAGGATGGCCTTGTCTGGCATAGGTGGGAGAGGAGATCCTTGGTCCCATGAAGGCTGAACACTGGGGGGTGGAGGGTGGAATTTGAGGATGGGGAGGTGGGAGTGGGGGTGTAGGTGGGGCCACATCCTCATAGAAGCAGGAGAAGGGGGAATGGGATGGGGGTTCCTGGGTGGTCGGGGGAATGGGGTAAGGGTAAGGGGATAAAATCTGAAATGTAAATATAATATCCGATTAAAAAAAAAAAAAAAAAAGAATGTATTCTCCTAACCTGCTCTGCTGCTTGTGCCCAGCTCCTACTTGAGGCCTGCTTGGTGTCTGGGTTCTCCTGCCCATCACCTGATTCTCCTGCCTGCTGCTCTGTTTCAGTGACAAGAATAACTACAAACTGCACCGCCAACACATTAATCTCCAGATCACCCGCCAGGCCAGGTCTCTCTTATCCCCTATCTGATCTGCCTCACCTGGCCTCCACTTCCATTGTTGCTGTGATACGATCAACAACAGACAGATACTGTTTAAAAGTATCAAGCATCAAGGGGAAAAAAATGTCCTTTTAGGCACCACCAAATGTACACTAAATTGTTCTAACCTCTTCTGTTCGAGGGTTTCTTTAGCTAACAGCTGTCTTGGGAAATCACCACAGGCACACTTGGTCTGTTGTCTGGACTTTGTAGCTGGGCTGGGTAATAGCTCCTTGGAGCTTCTTTGACTTCAGAGGAAGGCCAGTGATCCTACTGACGCCGCCGGTGGATTAAGTGAACTTTCAACTGAAATCCAAGTACATCCGAAGTATCTTGTTAAGTGTATTTTTGGTGTGCTGTTACTTGGTAAGCTTTATTTTCTACCTGAGAATTTAATAATGTATCACAAATGAAGGTGTGCTTCTCAAATAAAGGCAAAGGATTTCAATGATCTAAAGAGAAACCAGAGTATTTTCTCGATAAGGTTGCAAATTTCACACCCAAAGTCTTGAAATTGATAACATTTCTCTCCTTCTTCCTTTATATTCATTCTAACATAAAGTGGGCAAGATAATACATTTTAACACTTAGAGACCTAATAAATATAGTCATTTGTAGTCTACATTTAAGCTTTGTTAGCCAGCAACTTACAAAACCCTGAATCTTAGTTCCTAGCCTATTTGGCTTTGCACGTTTGTAGCAATGTCTACCTTAGCTTTCACCATAGCAAGCTGTAAACTCTGTTGATCGCACATGATCATAAACCTAGTGAGCAAACACACTACTCCCAGGGAACATACAGGACCTGCCGTGTAGCATCATGTTGCAAGAAATTCATGTTGCAAGAGGAAACATGCCTGCTGACTAGAAAGCAATTCCAAACGTCACAGGGAAGCACTTTGACTCTGTGTGCGGGAGGATTCTTTCCTAAGCTGTGAGCAACCAAGTGTGTTCATGTCTGCAGCTGTTGACTAGAGTTATATTCCAAGAATGGAATGGCCATAGATGCCTTTTCCAAATCAGTAACACAGAACTTGCATTCAGGAGGTCAACAGACAACCTCCAATGACAGTCATGCTAACACCACATCTGGCTGGCAGCCTGCCATTATAAAGGTACTGATTTAGAAAAACGGGTGACTTTAGGTGCTTTATTCTAGATGGAGAATTCCCTTATATAGTAATTTAAATGTTCTCTGACGGGTAGATATTGCACATGAACCATATAGATGTCTATTTGGCACCACTGATATCCGCACAATTGACGGCTGAGGGGTCTGATCCCAAGACACATGTACGTGTATACACTTGTGTGTCTGTCTGTAGCATTTTTTTCTTCTTTCTTTGGAATTCTGCAAAGGTTACTATGAAGTGTAGAATTATGTGCCTCATTCTGTAAAGATTATTTTTGTCAAACACATACCTACCAACTGGTTTTTTAGGGGGAGACAAAAACAGTCATGAAGAAACAGGAAGCAGTGGGTAGACTTGGAGAGTACACTGTTGATGTTTTTCAAGTCATAGGAGTTTCAAGGAGAAGAAATTTCCTATGTTTACATTTTTCTCGTCAGAAAAATAAACATGACTTTCTCTATTTGCCCTGGGTACACAAAAGCAACGCCCTTCATGCTAGAATTTTTTTTTTAAAGTAACTGGATAATGATTTTTATCCCTTACTGTTACTGGTGCTTTCTTTTATGAAACTGCAGTAAATGGAAATAAAACTTTTAAAACAGAACAAATTGAATAGAAAAGGAATCATCATTGTCATCTTGTTGGATAATGGAACACACAGTGGAAAAAAATCAAAAGAAGATTAATATTTCAAGGTATGAGAGCATAATTCAAATTCAAATTTTATAGTGGACAGAATATATGTTATTATTTATATAATATGCAGAATGCATAATAATATTATATGGTGCATTAATATGATACACACGAATAGGCTTTGTTGGAGGATAGCCACACTTGCTCAGGTTCTGGTCTGTGGTTGCCTTCATGCCCTGGCAGGCCAAGGAGCTGTATCAAGGACCATGTGGCTATAAAGCTAGAAATACTACCTTGCCCTTGACAGAAAGTATGCTGACCTCTGGTTTTAACTTCAGAGCTAAACTCACATACATCCTAATCTGTATAAGGCTTGTGCCCACTCCCTGGGACATTCCAGATCCCTCTGTGATTGTAAAGTATCATGGCTAATGACCAGGTTATGATAGAAGCAGCCTGGTATGGATACATGCTTAAGTCGGTTCAGAATATAAAGTGATTAGTTATTAACCACAGTATCTTCTAGACCACTTCAGACCTGGCTAATCCCAGATCTGAGGATCCTCTGAAGGAATACATGACTTTCCCATGCTAAGGGTATATTTGCTGGCTACTTAGATGGCACCTACAGAGAATGAAGAAAGGTGGGCTAAATGTGACTTCAGTATCTTACTTACACAGGCGACATCCCCCCCCCCCCCACTTTGGTACATGGTAAACCTTGGCTCTTGTGCACAACAGTTAAATGCTCCATTGCTGAGTGGTACCCAAGCCAGAGACGAATATTAATGACAAAGTAAGGACACACCTGGACGGGTTTCAGCCACAACAGGTCCAGCGAGGTCAGAAGGCTTTCCAACGCCTGCCTGGTTGATGGCACGCACACGGAACACGTAGCTGACACCCTCTTTGAGGCCTTGTACCTGGAATAAGCAGGTTTAGAAATAATGAAAATCTTATGCCACATATGCGTGTGTGTTCTTTTTCTGTAGGTACCTGTAATCATACAACCCCAGAGATGTTTCCTTGGGGTTTGTGCTCTAGAGCTGACTCTGTGCTAGTTGACTGTGGTATCTTCTCTGTGGACCAGCTGTCACTGGAGGAGTTGTTAAAGTCCCTTCCGAGCCTGTCACTGCCACAGTTCCTCTCTCTCATATAATTTAAGTGCTTCTCTAATCAGAAACATGTTGTGTGTTTCTGAAGTGCACACACACTTTGAGTGACTTATCTGTTTTATTCTTTGTTGAAAAGGTAAAATATAACGTGTTCAAAATAGCATCTATGTTTCACACCTCTCAGTGATTCCCTTGGTAAGAAGACATTTTGTATTTATTCAAAAGTACATTGCAGATGCTGGAGAGATAACTCAGCACTGTCTGCCCTTTCAAAGGACCCCAGGTCAATTCCAACCACCACACAACAGCTCTCAACTGTCTGTAACTCCAGTTCCAGGGGCTCTGACACACTCTTCTGGCCTTCACAGGCACTAGGTATACATGTGGTACACCAACATACATGCAATCAAAACACTCATTCACGTATAATAAAAATAAATTTTAAAAATGTATTCCAGCATTAAAACATAAACACCATCCTTGTACCTTTATTGCTTATTTCTCACAGAATAGACAGGATGCCACTATAATTGTGAAACTATATTTACATGTAATTTCTCCCCTAATGTTGTGGTAGAAACCAATATTCAAAATCTGACTTAAACCAAAAAGTGCTGGGGAACATTTGTGACTATGAATTTAGACTATTTACGCTTGGACTGATAGGTTTTAAGTCTAACTATTGGATTATATTCTGATGACATCAGACTATTATTATACAGTGATAGCGCTCACTGGAACTAATGAATTTGGCTGTTTTGTTTTGATTTGATCTATGAAACAAGACCTTGTGTACATAGACCAGGCTGGCCTGGAACTTACTACACTGGGATGGCTGACCTTGAACTCTTGATATTCTTGCTGGTCTCTCAAGTACTAGGCTTCCCTCCACACTCAGCTAATGGATTTTCAAAAATGAATTGAAAATTGAAATAAGTTCAATCTGTAAATGAAGTTGAACTAGGGCACAGGCTAACTGCGTAGAGTTTAATGTATTTTAAATTCTGCATTGAGAAATAATGCTAATAATCTATTTTTATACCTCGTGATAAAAATAGATTAGTCACCAGGTGTCTGACACATCTGCAGTGACACCTAGGGGGTGAGTGGTTGTGAGCTGGGTCTCTGTAACACACAAGGAAGAGACTCCCCATTCCAGAGTCCAGTCCTGTTGGGACAGGAAAACATCTACACTCTCCCTTCACCCCGGCTCTAGGAAAACATCATGACAAATTCATAATCTATGCATACGTACTCAGGGGTCTCTTTTCCTATAATCTTTTTTTAAATTGGTTATTTTATTTATTTACATTTCAAATGTTATCCCCCTTCCTGGTTTCCCCTCTGCAAACCCCCATCCCATCCTCCTTTTGCTTCTATGAGGGTGCTTCCCCTCCCACCCACCCACTCCCACCTCACTGCCCTAGCATCCTCCTACACTGGGGCATCAAGCTTTCACAGGACCAAGGGCCTCCCCTCTCATTGATGCCAGATAAGGCCATCCTCTGCTACGTATGCAGCTGGAACCATGGGTCACTCCATGTATACTCTTTGGCTGGTAGTTTAGTACCTGGGAGCTCTGGGGGGGCTGTCTGATTGGTTGATACTGTTGGTCTCCTATGGGGTTGTCCTCCTATCCACTCCTCATTTCACACACTCTAATTACCAACACAGGTGTGAACCGTTTGGTGTGAATGCTGTATGCAAATCTGAGTGGTTATGGCAAAGTCACACTGATTATGCCATGGAATCCTGTTTCTTGTCCTGCTATGTCTTTAGAGTCTTCAGGCACTCTATCTGTCCCCACCATGGGGGCGGGGAGGGGAGCAGTCTTTTTGGCTCATAAAACACAGCCCACACAAGTAAGAGAACCTGCTGCTTCCTAACAGCACCTGTCTGTGCGAGAGTTAGGCACAGGATGGGTGAGCACACGCAGGGGATCTGGATTAGGATGAGTTGAAGGCCAAGAGTCAAGTGAACCCACTCCAGTGAGCTCTGTGTGTTCATGTAAGCACAGGCACGTCCTAGGAGAAGTAAGACAGGGCATGAACCCCAGAGAACCTTCAGTTACAGGTGTACCAGTATGAACTCTGTAAGGACAGCACCCTCCAGGAAAAAGCCACTGTCACAGACACTTAGAGGAGGAGAGTCACCTTAGAGACGTGGGTGTTGGGAGCTGACTTTTAGCAGAAAGCAGCTATCAACTTTGCAGCCATCTCGAGCCTGTCAAGAGACTTGTTTTTCAACAGCCTACAAGAGCTGAGCACACTCTGATAACATCTTATTTATCCCACATAGCTTGTTTTGCTGTTTAGTGACCCCAGCTGCGTGGTACACGTGGTAAAGTGTCTTCTGCTGTGTTCCCATGCTTGTGCTTATAAATACCCAGGATGTCCTTGCACTATGAGAAACAATAGGGAGAGAGACGATAAACGAGAAACGGGACTTGGTCACACACTCTGGTTTGTCTCCATTCTTTGAGTTTCTTCCCCCACTCTCTCTCTTGACCAGAGCACTTAGTCCCAAAGCGTGGGGCAGTGTGGGTCCCAACACATGGTCAGCAATGATCAGCAGTGTTTAAAGACCGTGTGGAACAATAACTTCGAGAGTGGTAAGGAGGGAAAGAGGAGGGAACCTGAGGATGCTAGATTAAAGAATCCGGGTGAAAGGTCACCCAAGTTCCAAGAATCAAAAAAATTCCCTATCTCTAATTACTTCCAAGTGGATGGAATCTTACCAGGAGCCCAAAACCGGGTCTGATTCTGTTAGCTTAGCATTAGTGGCTTTCCTGCTTAGCAAGAGAAAGCATGCTCTAAATCACAGGGCTGCCTCTCACCCGCAGGTACTTGTTCGCAATGGCTGCCTCATTAAGTCCTCGCCATTGGTCATCTTTGGCACTGGCTTCCTTCAGGTCCACAAAGTAACCGGTGACTGGAGTCCGGCCTGAGTAGAGCGGAGGCTTCCACTGCAGAACCAGGGAGTTCTTCCTGACTTCACTGATTTTCAGGCTGTGTGGTGGTCCTGAGTCAGGGAGAGAGAGCAGCAGAAATCAGTGTGTGTGAGGAGACTCGCTCTGAGTTCACGCATAGTCACCCTTAGGATCTGTCATCTGACCCTCAGGATGGTAGTCTCTTTTGAAACCTATCAGTCTCCTGGAAGTAGGCATATTGTAGCCACTGTAGGTGTTCGTGGCTGCTATACCACACAACTTATTGAGCACAGGCTGTTTTAGAGTGAACACAGCCATAATTTATTTCAGTCACTGGGGGTAATTAGCACACAATCCACGGAAGCCTTGATAGCCTTCTGAAGAAAAGACTGTACCATGTGTGCTGTGCGTATGTGGCTGCAGATTTAGAGTCTAAACTATGATGTCACCATGTGTAGCTTTGTGTGACCACTGGCTGCTATTCAAGTGCATATCTCTTTTTTTTTTTTCAAATAAACAACTTCTGTCTAACCAACCAACCACAGTCACCTGAAGTGACTCACAGTGACTCGACGCCAGCTGCAAACACCGACATGCCTTGTTACGCTTCGGCATTTCGAAACTGGTGGTTCAATATTTGCTTTCTTATTTACTTTGGTTTAGCAATTTCAAGTATGTACCATTCTTGTTTTCCAATATCTTCTATGGAAATGTATTTAAATAGTAGCATCAAACAGTATGACATGTTCTGCTTAGCAAAGGGATTTAGTGACCATGAACTTGGGTCATCCTTGCAACTAGTGGGGCAGCCAGTCCTTTCTATAAGTGGGATTCGGTGCTGCTGTATCACCTCAGGGAAGAGGAAGGCTACAGTTCAAGTCCTGACTCTGCCAGTTACCTGTTCCCCTTGTGACTCTCTGTGTGTCATTTAATTTGCACCTCAGGTTAGTCACCTTCATAACAGAAGAATGACAAAGTACTTACGCTGTGTTCTAGGGCAGCTTCTGCACCTGCTTGCCCAATGCTCCTCGCTAAGTCGAGGATGCATCAGGGCGGCTGGTGTGGTGTTTCCTTACTGAGCACACCCGGCAACTTCTTCATCGACATGGCTACTTTGTGGGTGCTAAGTCTGTAGACAGTCACATTTATCTTTAAGAATTGTAAGAACTTGGAAACAGATCCATCTATGTGACAGTGGCAGAAAGAAGTTTTTTTTTTAACACCTGGCTCAAAGGCAGGTGTTTGCCTCTGCACATCTGCTCATGTTGAGAGCCTCAAACCTCTGCACATCTGCTCATGTTGAGAGCCTCAAACCTCTGCACATCTGCTCATGTTGAGAGCCTCAAGCCTCTTGCTTCTTTTGCTATTTGTTCACATGTGGAAGAAGTAAAGCAGAGAGGTATTTGCTGAGTAGGGCAATGTGGTAGTTCTTCAGGGGCACAGGGTTTCAAACAGAGGAAGGGGCAGTAGAACAGGTGGAGTGGGCAGGGTGGCTGCCATACAGGTTGCCTTCATGTGATCTGAAGTGTTCATACAACCTATGATGCTATCATGACAGTTGTTAGATATGTTGATTATCAAACCCAGGAGTTCTGTGTCATTCAGAACATTTGGATCAGATGACTTAATAAGTCTGTTAATATTCAGTGTTTATATTGGCTTGTTTTATGGCACCATATGAGGTATAGTCATGGCTAGGTTTTCCTGCTTACTGTTTTTTCTTCCTCTTATATCCAGCCACCCCCATGACAACCTCCAGAGAAGACTATTGGCCAGTCAGATTCCATGACTGTTGAGGGAAGGGTGTGGTATGTGAACATACAGTACTGGGGCTTAGTAGAGAGAAGCCAGGCTCCTAGCCCCATTCAGGCATGACAAGCCTGTGTAGGCAACTTAGTGAAGAGCTAGGAAGAGGGAGGAGGGCGGATAACAGGGAGAAGCCACCGTCTCCCCCTGATCTCTAGGGGATGATTTGGGTGTCAGAGCAGGGGAGAGCAGCATCAAAGAATGTGGGAAATGGTTTTGGACATAAATTTGCAATGCTCTTAATTGGCTTTTAAGAGACAAATGAAAAGTTCCTAAGTGCTCACTTGGCTCGAAGCGCGTGTTTCCGTCAGTCCCCCAGACAGAGGCTCGGCAGAGGCAGCTATGGGTTTTAGTTGAAATGGGAGCACGAGGAATTTATTTTCAAGTTTACATTGCTATCTACCATTTCATGTTATCACAAAACATTTTAGGTAAGCATAGCAAGTGGATTCCTGCCTCGTAAGTGCCATCGAGATAGCACCTCTGGTCATTCCAACTTGCTGGAGGAAAGGCACAGTTCCCGGCTTACCCGGAACAGCAATGGTCCATTCTTCACACTTGAAGCACTCGCTCACCGCGGAGGGTGCTCCCAGCCCTGCGATGTTCATGGCTGACACTTGGAACTGGTACACTGTGTTTTCCTTCAAGTTACTGATCTATAACGTGGATAACATCGAAAGCAGTTGTCAATGTTTCACCTATTTAGTTTTATGTGACAAAGCATCCTGCGGTGATCTAGTGTTTAACATGTCATTTATTTACTTCTTCTATTGGATGTATCCTAGGCTACAGCCTGTAAGTCACACCCTTTCATAATTACATCCCTGCTGTAACCTAAAGAGCATCTGCCTGTAACTTCAGCTCCAGGTACTCTGATGCCCTCTTTTGGCCTCTAAGGGTAGCTGCATGTCCACGTGGTATATGCTGACAAGCAGGTATACACACATACACATAAATAAAAATAAAATTCAAGAAACAGTAACTGTGCCAGGTGTGGTGTTGTGCAACTTTTATCTCAGCACTTGGGTGGGAGAGATAGGTGAGTCTCTGAGTCTGAGGCCTGCCTGGGCTAGATAGCAAGTTCTAGGTCTGAGGTGCTACGTAGTGTAGCCAAAAACCAGCAGTAAAACAACAAGACAAAACAGAAATAAACAAAAGACCCAAGTAACTTGTAATATTAAACACACAAGTCAATAATAAACAGTAGCTCATGAACTAGAAAGGGGATACATGAACTAAAATATCATAAGGTTTTATGTTTCCGAGATGAGAACAAAACAAAGAAAATGATACCAGATTCAAAACTTGTTCAGCCATATGTAGAAAATCAACCCCAAACCACAGGACATGTCTCTCAAGGTAAAGTCTCTCAAGGTAAAGTGGGAGAAGACGAAATGTGTTAAAATATTTTCAAGGCCAGTGTGATATCTCAATGCATAAAGACACCACGGAGCCTGCTGCCCACACAGGTGCTGCAAGCCTGCAAGCCTGACACCCACACAGGTGCTGCAAGCCTGCAAGCCTGACACCCACACAGTTGCAGCTGAGCCTGCTGCCCACACAGGCATCAATCCCCGGCACCCACAGGATGGGAACCTAAATCCTGCAAGTTGTCCTCTGACCTCCATATAGGTAGGAACACACAAAATTAATAAATGTGCACAAATGTTTTAAATATTCAAAAGCAGTCAATACATAACAGAAAAATACACTCGACAGAAAGACCAAGTGGAAAGACAGAACATAATAATATGGTGATTGGTTTTTTAAAAATCAGTAATAATGTTAAATATTCCCAAATAATATAAAATGTAAGCTGTTGGGCCAAGGGAACTAGTGTAATTCTGTAATTCTTTCTTTCTTTCTTTCTTTCTTTCTTTCTTTCTTTCTTTCTTTCTTTCTTTCTTTCTTTCTTTCTTTCTCTCTCTCTCTCTTTCTTTCTTTCTTTTTATGCAGAGTCTCAGCCCAGGCTGGCCTTGAATTCCTGACCCTCCTGCCTTCAACTCTACAGTACTAGGATCGTACACGTACGCCACGTGACTTAATTCTGTGCTATTTCTAAAACACATGAAAAGCATAAAGATACAGAAAGATTGAAAATTAAACGATAAAAAGTTACATGCCATGTAAACACCAACTAAAAGAAAAACCTGTTTGTTATCATCAACAACTGAAAACACTGCCTTTAGGGCCAAACTTACCATTAGCACAAAAGACTCACTTCGTCTTCCTGTTACAATGTCATCTCGAAATATATAAAGCAACACTTTAGATGAGCAGGTTTTCTGGTGAGATGATCCCGCACTTTTCTCCTCCTGCACTGTTCATACCATTCATTGGTATAAAATTCTAGCTTCTCTCAGCAGAATCTTATTCATTAACATTGCAGCAAGAAGCTTAGGTAGCAATCAGCAACAAAATCCAGTTTTGAAAATATATATATAATACATATATATTATATATAATACATATATATTATATATATGTATATTATATGTATGTAATATATTATATATGTATTATATATATTATATATGTGTATTATATGTATGTAATATATTATATATATGTGTGTATTATATGTATGATATATAAAATATATGTGTATATATATATATAATATATATAATATATATTCCCCCAAAGGACTACAGGCTGTTTTTATTCAATTAGTTGTCTATAGTACATTAAAATTAAAGGAGAAATAGTGTGTGACCACTCTGACTCGTTTAAAAAAAATAATTCAAATACTTCAAATTTACTTTTAACAAACAAGGACTAAAACAAAACTCTCTTTTCTCTGGTAACGCTGGCTACAAAGTAACTATAGCAAATGTCACGCTGATGTTGGAATGTCCCGACTGTCAGATAAAGACCAGGACTGGTGCTCTGGTCCAGTGGTAAAGGGCTTATCAGTCATGCATGACGCCCTGGCTTCCGGCCTTAGCACTTCAAAACCAAACGCAAAAACAAGGTTGTGTGGTGCATGTGCCTATAGCCCTGTGTGGTGGCATGTGCCTATAACCCTGTGTGGTGGCATGTGCCTATAACCCTGTGTGGTGCATGTGCCTATAACCCTGTGTGGTGCATGTGCCTATAGCCCTGTGTGGTGGCATGTGCCTATAACCCTGTGTGGTGGCATGTGCCTATAACCCTGTGTGGTGGCATGTGCCTATAACCCTGTGTGGTGGCATGTGCCTATAACCCTGTGTGGTGACATGTGCCTATAACCCCCATACTCAGATGTGAGGCAGGAGGAGGATTGCTGCAAAGGTCGAGGCCAGCCTGGGCACACAGGGTTGCACAGGAAGACCTCATATCAAACACACACACACACACACACACACACACACACACACACACACACCCAAAACCCCCAAAGGGGGTCTATAACGACAACATTGCTATTCCTGTTTGAGGTCATAGGTAGAAAGTTACGCAGGAAAAATGAAGCTTTGAGTGTAGGATTCGGATGTGAAGAAGTAAATGTATTATTCACATTTAATAGGATGATTTCTAGGAGAGTCCCAAAGAACTTATAAATTCATTTTTAAATTGACAAAAACTTAAACAGCCATATGTAAAAATCAGTGTATGCTATTTGTATTTTTTGTTTCTGTGAATTGTCCTCTGACCTCCATAAGCGTGCCCCCACCCCACAAAAACAAAAACAGATGGAGAAAGCTAATAATGTTGGAGGGTTGGAAGAATCAATACATTTAATATGCCAGTTACTCCTCAACATGCAGGTAAGTTCTACGAACCTTCCATCAGAAGTCTAACAGGTTTTAGTTTAACTTACTACTTTCCCTCAGCCTTTGTCTTGGTAGAAACCTAACTCCATAATTTATATCAAAGAGCTAAGAGTGACCCTTCAAACACAAGGAAACGTGGGAGGGGTCACTTGCCACGAAACTGTCATGACTGGACTCGTGGACTGTTAATTCAGAGGTGGGGGGAACATGAGGAAAATGAGCAAGACTTTGAATGAATACTAGAGAAGAGTATATGAACATGGAGCCTGTGTACAGGAAAAGACCTCGGAACTCATTTGACACTCACATTATCAAAGCCGAGAATGTTTGAATAGCTAAAGGTGGACAAGATGCAGACCAAGGATTCCACATACTTCAGGAAGCAGCAGAAAGCTGTGCAGAAGAGGGGAAGACGGACAGAGGCCCTAACTCAACAAGTCTAGTTGCCGAGAAACTGGCGCCTGTGTGTATTAGCACACGTGTGTAATGTCGTGGCTATATTGCTTGATGTGGCTAGAAACTGCAACCATAACTTTTATTCTGGATAGCTGTCATCTCTGAGGCTTACTGCCTCAGTCTGCTAACCTAGGCTTATTCCTAGAATCGTCTAGGCTCTGCACAATCTAAGGCAGGCCTAGAAGGTTTGAGTCTCTGAGACTTACTGCAGAATAAGCTCACCCTTTCCTAGTTCTTTCTGAGCTCTGGCTGGCTGATTCAACTCAGCTGTTCTGGCTCAAACTCTCAAAATTGACTGATTCAATCTAGCTCTCTCTCTCTCTCTCTCTCTCTCTCTCTCTCTCTCTCTCTCTCTCTCTCTCTCTCTCTCTCTCTGTCTCTCTCTCTCTCTCTGTCTCCTCCTCCCATGCCCCTGCCTCTGACTTTTTGCTCTGCTTGGTCTTTAACTCTGGCAATCTGTTCTAATCTGGTTCCTTCTCACTCACTGGCTCCCTCTGTCTTCACCCATATCTAGCTTCTCTCTCTGCAACCTGCTCTCTCTCACTGTCCTAGTGGAACTGCCTCCTTCCTCTCCGTGCTCTCTTAAATAGCTTCTCTTTCCTGTCTGGTCTGTAGGAGTTGAGCATATCCTACTCTGTCAAATCTTTCCCCGATTTGTCACTTTGTCTGTCTCTCAATTAGATGTCGATTTCAAGCATGGTGCTTCCTTCTACAAACTAGCTTTACCTTCATTGTTTGGGATTAAAGGTGTGTACTGAGGGTGTGTCTGGATTCCAGTCAGAGGGATTAGAGGTGTGTGCTAAGGGCTGAGCCACACCACAATTAGGAACAGATTTTTCCAGTAAATGATACAATCTCAGGGTTCACAGTGTGATCAAAATATCCTGCGACAACAACAACAACAACAAATCCATAAGATGGCCTGCACAGGAATCAGTAAGGGAATGAAGGGTATATTGAGGTACAGCTGTTTAGTGGAATACCATCTATAATGAAAAGCTGCACACAGCCACACGGAGAAGCTTAAAGGTCCAACTGTGTAGCTGGGTGTGGTGGTACACGCCTGTAACATTTGTGCTTTGGAGGATGAGGCAGTAAGAGTAAGTTTGAGGTCAGCCTGGGCCACCTAATGAGAACCCGTGACAGAAAACAAAAACAAGAGTTTTGTATTAGCATTCCTAGTCAGTGTTTGATATGTCATAGATTTCAAATGTTAAGGGGAAATGGTGTGGTGCTGATTTCAATGTAGGGTATTTCCTGGCCTGACCTGACCGTGACTGGACTCTAACTGTGTGTGTGTGTCCGTCTGTGAGTGCTGGGATTTGGCAACTGGACGTAGCAGGTGGTGCTCTAAGAATGGTCAGCAGCTGAGCCAACATAAAGAGTCTGAGGACCTGTGATCTGCACAGCAGTGATGTCCCACCCCACCCCACCCCACTCCCTGACACATGTCCTTCTTTCTGGGTATAAGAGCCACTATTATACGGAACACTCTACGAGGAGGAAGGTCAAGAAAGCTGGTCATGTCATCATGATTTTAACAGTGAAAATTAAAAGCAAACAAACAAACCAGAGATATTAGATCTAGCAACGTTTGAAGCTAGTGACATATATGACATATAGTTACAGATATTTTACAAGTTTTAAAAGAAAATGCTAGTTTTCACAATAAATGCACATTTTGTGGTAAATATTTTTTTTTAAATTACGCTTACATGTGTGAATCAGAAAATGTAAGTCCTGCGTGGCTAGCCGTACTTATCTACCAAGAGATGTCTTTTACAGAGTCACACCAGTGTTGACAATGAACACTGGAAAAATGACACAAATCCTTTAGCAGGTCCTGGGTGTGCACACGCCAACACTTCACCATTCACAGAGTGTGTCACGCCACAGAGAGTCTTGTTTGCTTACCTTGTATGCTGCATCGCTGACGGCCTTGATGTTGGCTTCCCTCCATTTTCCTGGTACCCCACCAACCACCTCTCGATAGTTCACATAATAGCCTGTTATCTCTGCCCCTCCGGTCGTATCTGGCTGCTTCCATCCAAGAACCATTGAGTCCCGGAAACTTTCAAGACAAGCGATGTCATAGGGTGGAGATGGCACGGCTGTCAGGAGACGGGTAGATCATAAGTAAGAGAGATGCATTTCTGAGTGTGAGTACAGTCACTATCCCCGCCTGGCACCATGTAAGAGGGCGCTAGACACAGGATGCAATAAAAGTGTGAGGTGGATCTGAAACTTAGCGCCTGGCTTGGTGTAGGAGAAGAAAAAAATAGACACTGAGAAAGTCCACTGAAACCATCAAATTAAGATTTTAGAAAATCTGTCTGGCAAAATGGTGTGTCCTCAAAAAGTAATCTTCTCCTCATAAGAGAAAATATCTGCCCCCCCCCAAGGAATCTACACTTTTGTTGTTTTGAGGTTTGTTTTTATTTGGCCTCTGATGATAACAGAATGTGTACATATCTTGGTTTCTATCTCAGTCTCCTTATTTTTTATTATTATCTCCATAGATTTCCAAATGGTTTGCATTCACATACCCTCGTCCTGATAGATACACTCCAGCCTGGAAAATACCTGGAGCCCTTGTCATAAACACCTTTAAAAATGTTTTTTACAGTACAGGGCACCATTTGCCATATATCTTTCTCTTGGTGGATACATGTTTATCACAGTATTTTTAACTCCTATGATTTTAAATTTCTGGTTTATAGCACATAAGGCTAGGTAGCTTTCCCTGCATCTGCTAGTGCCTGACTAGAAAAAAAAAATCTGAAGGACATTTCAAAACTTCTTGTATATTTACATGGCTTTGCTGGTCCCCTTTACATCTGGCCACTGAGGTGATAGTTTTCAATGAAGAAAGAAGGGTGCGGTGATGGCAAGAAGTCCTTCTAGGTATGCGGCACAGCAGAATGCTTTCAGGTGCTTGTTTGAATTATAAGAGTTACATAAATTATCCCATTCCTATTCAAAGCAACTTTTGGGAACAAAGAAGACCTTTGGAATGAAATCATTGCGTGCATGTGTGTGTGTGCATGTATGTGTGCGTGTGTGTGCGTGTGTGTGTGTGTGTGTGTGTGTGTGTGTGTGTATCCTGTTTCAGAGCACTTATGAAGATGATCCCACTTATTCTTGTTTACTGACATAAATAAGGGTTAAAAACAAGAAAGTAAAGGACTTACGAAAGCTGAGGTGAGGTAGAGATGGGCATGGACAGGAGACACTTAAAATTTATCAGTGTTTTTATATCATATATTGTCTCCTAGAACACACAAACCCAAAGCACCCACCCAGCTCATAATTAGCTTTCTAACAAATAACCTCCCATGAGTCCCTTCTGGGAAGGAGTATTATGGGATGTAGCCCTCCATGACTATAATACCACACCGAGATTTTCACATCTGCTAAGAACTAGTGATTTGAATGAAATATGAAGAGTTGCTTAAAAGCCTCTTCATATTTGAACAATGGAAACTAGAACTCTGACCTCAGTACACTGTCACTTCCTCATGACATATTTTCCTGTGCATGTCCTGAGCGTGACCATGTCAAAGAGCTGCACACAACCTGGTTGGTCATCAAGTCCTTCCTACCCTCATGTCTAGGGTGTAGAGTATCTTCCCGACTAACTCCCCTTCATCCAAAAGGGTCCTGTAAACATTTTTGTCATTGCTAAGCCTAAGAAATAACGCATAAACGCCGACCCCACAAGGTGACTCTGGTAGTGTGTCAGATCAAAGCATGTTGAATGGCTGGTAGAAACATAAAATTCAGAAGCAACATGAGGCGTGAACACAGAGGAAGCATGTGATCGGACAATGAAGGTGAGGGCAGTGATGGAGACGGATGGATGAAGAGCTGGACTTGAGTTCTCACCTACTGGATCCTTCTTCTTTTTTGGAGGCTCAGATTTGCTTTGCTCCTGGGGAGCTACCTCCTGGGACGGTGGGCTGAGCTCCTCCTGAACTGATTCACTTACTTTACTTACTTCTTTCTGGCCCCGGCTGGAAGGGCTACTGGGTGGTGAAGGTTTATTGGGTTTGCTACTGAGCAAAGCATCTTTCTGAAAGGTTGGTGGGGAGGCTCCATTCATGCCCCCCCTGGAGTCTGTTAGTCCACCAGGCGTATCACTCAGTCGAGGCCACACATCTGGAGACACTCCTCCCCCTACAGTCACCAGACAACAACAGAAACGACATGAGCCAGACCCTGTACACGTTACTCTTGAAGCAAAAGAAACATGGACAGTTAGGACTGCAAGCAGAGCAGAAAACCATCTTGGCTTAACAATTTGCACCAGGGAACATTTCAGCATTTCCCATAGTTTGGAAGAAGAAGAAACAAGAACAGAAACAAACTGCAGACAAAACAGGAACCATTTGTATTTGAAGAACCCAAGGGGTTATTTTAGTGTATACAGGAAAAAGCAATCTCAGACATCTCTTGGGAGATAGATGCTCTAATATTCAACAGAATAGAGAAAGGACCACAAAGTGCACAGACACAAAATTAAAGACACTGACTGTATAACAGTTATATAAATCATGACTGTTAGTGCAACAGCAATGTTGTACCTCTCAACCCATAAAAAATGACATGTCTGCTACTGTACACCTTACACTAAGGCCAAAGGAGAAAGCCATCAAATCTGATTGTTGCAGCTCTGTTGCTCTAGATTTTGAGACAGCTTTTTGCTATGTAGCCCAGGTCCTTGAGTTCATAATTCTCCTGCTTCGGCTTCCCCAGTTGTTGGGATTATAGGTGCATTCCATCATACCCACCCAATCTTTTTTTCAGTGATACTGGGACTTTACACATCATAACTATGTGCTCTATTACTGAGACCCATACCCAATCAGATATTTCCATTAATATGTTAGCATATTGCACAGTTTATTTCTGTTTTTCTGAGCTAGCTCTATCCAAGATTGGGAGGTACAACACATGTATACATGTAATTACCTTTTAATGATGTTACTCTGTTGGTTAGTTTGCAAACAGATGAAACGTGTGCTTAAGTAACCACATGGGTCTCGCATGAATTTCAGCGGCATGGTAATATGCTGTTAGGAGGAAGCCAGGCTCTGTTGCAGATGAAATGGCTTTTGGATGCAGTATGATACACGTTACGGTGATGTACCGCTTCGTGGAAGCGGGGTGGCCTGCCAGGTCCCAGGATGAACATGAAGTTAACATGGAGGTTCGTACACTGGGGAGTGTCTGAGGAGACTGGATGTAAAGATGGACATGCTATGGATGTAGACACTGTAGACACTGGTAAGTGATGGAGACCTGTAAAACGCTGGCTATGGAAGGTTAGTGTCAGCTGGAGTCAGAGAAAATGGCCGTTTAATAATGGAATCGCGGAGAGAAATTAGAAACTTTAAACCACATATGGAAATGATGGAAAGTTAGAAAAATCCAGTATTTTCCTTGAGCGGTTTACATAAAGGGAACTTACCAATAGCGGCTTTGACTTCAATAGCTTCCGAATCCTGGGAATATTCACTCAGTCCAGCTGCGTTCACTGCTCTGACCCGGAAAATATAGCTCTGACCAGTTGTCAATCCATGGCAAGTAAATCTAAAGATGAAAGCAAGCTCTCAGAGCCTTTCCTAGGAGGAGCATTAGGGGAAGTGACTGGCAGCTTAAATGAAAGATCTGGACAGCCTGGGTCGTTCTGAGAAGATTCATTTTTCAAAAAGGAGAAAAAGACACTGAGAGCTTCCAGTAATATATACACCTTAGACAAGAAGGCCATGTGGGCAATTTATAAAACTCACTCTGTCAGAGAGAAAAAGGAAGAGAGAGACAGAGAGAGAGAGAGACATGGACAGAGAGAGACAGAGAGAGAGAAAGACAGAGACAGAGATACAGAGAGAGACAGAGAGAAACAGAGACAGAGAGAGACAGAGACAGAGATCAATCCTGGCTTCCCCTGAATGTTCATCAGAAAATGTTCAACAGGGAAACAATAAGACTACCACATATTAATTCTGTATAATGATAAACTTGATAGAATTTAAAATATCATTAGTGGGTCTAGCACAAATGAGGTACTTGATAAATAATGGGTCTGTTGACAACATTATGGGTAGCTACTTCAGGTATATACTTAAAATGTAAGGGACTGGTAAATCCTATCACAGTAACCTAAGTACTACCTCCTTTATGCTAGGGAAGGAATCATCGCTTGAGAAATCGCACTGGAATCTGGTTCCAGAACTACGGTTTGGATACAAAGCTCCAACAGGAAGGTATGAATCCATGGTAGCTTCACATTTAAAACCACCCTACTTCTCAACAGCTGCTATAGCTATAAGTGGCATTCCATGGATCACTGTAACATGAAAATCAGCCCTTCAGACTGTAACCCAAAGGAAGTAACAGTTATGCTAATGACACTATGACCACCTGCTGTTCAAATATTTAATAAGGGAAGTGGTATCTTTCAGTCTAGGTAGGGTCAAGCTGGTTTGGTGAATATTTATTGAGCATTTCAGGGGGTCACTGCATTGGACTAGTTATAGATACAAAGATTAATAACACAATGTCTGCCTTTCACTGGCTCCTGATTTTGTTGTTAAAGGTAGATGCTGGGTTACAGGGCTTCGAAATACCCCAGGATAGAGATGGGATGCACAGACATTTCAGTCTAAGAAACAAATGTCACATGAAACATCCTCTCCCCTTTAACCTGTGGTCTCCAGCCTCTTGGCTTCTGCTTCCTCTACTGCTCTGGGAGTCTGTGGCCTTGGGAAAGGGCCAAGTAGAAGCTACCCCACAAGCCCATCAGATACTTTCTAGGGATGCTTTTCAGATTGGTCCTCAACTAAAGCCGGCTTGCTGGTTGAGTAAATAATTAAAAGCAAAGAAAAAAAAAAACCCAACTTTCCCCACACTGAAAACAGATACAGAGAGGTGGCAAACTATCCGAATGTCCTTGTTTCTATGGGATTTTCTGTCTGCTTGGTCCTGGGTTTCACCATGCTGATGTTCAGAATTTGTAAAGTGCTGATAGTCTGTTCTCTGTTCTTTCAAAATACCAAGGTATACACATTTAGTAGAGTATGCTATGTCCTCAGAGACTAATATTACTCTGTATATGAAAGACCATCGAGTATCAATGGAAAAAAATACTCAAAAGAATTAGGGAAGAATCATAAAATAAGCTTTTAGGTGGTGTTTTATGTTTCTTTTAAGTGTTTGACATGACAAGTCCTTTTTCCCAAATATATTACACTAGCCATGCTTGTCTTTAAATCCATTTGACTAGTTAAACTAAATGTGTATATGTCTTCTTAATTGTTTTTACATTATTTCTGTATGTTCAAGGGTGTGCCTGTATATGGAGATCAGAAGAGACTGTCAGAACCCCTGGAGCTGGAGTTACAAGGGTTGTGAATCTCCCAATGTGTGCTAGGAACTAAACCGAAGGCCTCTGCAAGACCAGTATACACTTTGACTGCTTAGTCATCACTGTAACCGTGTGTGTGTGTGTGTGTGTGTGTGTGTGTGTGTGTGTGTGTTTTCTTCCACTGGATGTGTGTACTACATGTAGTTACAGTGATCCTGGAACACACACGCACACATGAACACACACATGTGCAAGTGTACACACGCACATGGACACGCACACAGACACATTACCGTGAGCCCTTCACCGGGTTGTTGTTGCAGGGCTCCCACTCGCCAGAGCCAACCACACTGCACTCAATGTAGTACCCAACCAGTTCTTTGGCATCCTTGGACTCCTCCCAAGAAACCACCACCGAGGTATCTGTATTTCTACTTGGGATGATTTTGCCAGGGGCTTTGGGGATATCTGTGTAAAGAAGAAAATGGTGATCAAACTCAAGGTCAAACTCAAGGTCACTTGGTATATTTCATTTCCATCACATGTGAAAACACACATGTGTAAATATTTTTGCACAATTACGTAAAACATATAACTTGCTCTGGTTTATAATGAATTGTGCTAAAGAAATGTTATTTAGGAAGCACATTAGTAAATGAAATGTCTATGGACACTGAAAACTATAGCCACTGTTGAAACCTGTGATGTTTGCTTTGCACGAATGAAGCCACACTATTTAATTCTTGCTGGGAATTTTTTCTTGACCCACAAGGTCATAGTTGCCTGGTCTGACACTACACTTACCAAGTTTGTCCCCTACGACGGTCACTTCAGTTGTTTCTGAGGGTTCACCAACTCCTGCTGAATTTGAGCAGCGGACACGGAAGCGGTAAGATTTCCCCTCCACCAGGTCAAACAGAGCAAAGCGAGGAGACTTCACTGGGAGTTCTGTGTTGACACGCTGCCAGTTTTCTGTTCCCACGTCACACTGCAACAGAGACAATGACATCACTGGAAGCCCCTGAGGCATGCAGAGGGCCCATGCTTATTTACCTGCCAACAAACCACCCTGTTTTCTAGAGCTGCTCTGGAGAAGAGGTGTGGAAGAAGGGACATCTGAAGGCCACAGGACGATACATCAAATGCAGCTTTTTAGTGTTTGATAAACTATTTTAACACTTTGTTTATTTGAATATAGACAAGCTATCCATCTATAGAAGTCTTTACCTCAAGGATAGGGTTGGTGGCTTCATTAAACTGACTTCAATACTTAAATTTGTGAAACATTGTTTCCAGTCTGCACTTAGCTGCCACCTCTCCAGAAACACTTGATTAGATCACCTCCCTTCACCAGTCTGGAAGTATTCAGGGCCTTATCTTGCCATCTTGCCCTTCTGTATTTAGTGATCAAAACATTTGTCACTAGTAGAAATGTATTGTCTCTCTACCAGAGGGTGTATTCCATCAGCTCAGGGGACCTCCTTGCTCACTGCCTCAGCCTTGAAGGGCACTCAGAGTTTCTTCTCTGAATGAACAAATGTGTAAGGTTATAGAAAATCCAAAGATGCTCCTTTGTGAAACAGTGCCCGATTTTTAGAATAAATCATAAAATGCTTTTTTAAAAAACCCACAAATAAATTTAAAGAGATTCAAAGGTATAGTGGTATACATATGTTACCTCAGCCTTCAGGAGGCTGAAACAGGAGGAAAGCCATGAGTTTGAAGACACACTGAACTACAGTGACTTCCAGGCCAGCTGAGATGCAGAGCAGACTCTGTCTCAAAAAAAAAAAAAAATGAAAAAATAAAAATAAAAAATTAAGCAATGAATGAATAAATTCTATTTCTACAGTGACTTGGAATCCCTTGAGTAAAGATGTATTTATTAGTTGTCAGGACACAGCACAGTACGACAACAAGTCTAACAGGACGGGGCACAGTCTGAAACAAGTCAAAGACCTTCTCTAACCTATTCCCAGCTCTGTTCATGGTCAGCAAAAGCACAAACTCTGTTGTTCTTGCCTGAGTTTGCTACAGGTTAAAAATTTTTCAACATAGTCTCCCAGAAAGCTGTGTTTTGTGATAGGCAGACTGGCTGTCAAAGATAACACACAAGTGTCCAGTACACTATTCAGCATGATCTCTGCTGACTTGACATGATTTGGGAGCATGGCTGAAGGGAACCGAAGGGTCCGGTCCCAGCTAGTAAAGAGCTGGATGACCTTGGAATGTGAAATGGGTGCTTCTGACCTTAACATTGTCATCTGTGTAACGGGTAAATTTAACAAAGTGAGACTGGGATCCCTCCAGTAGAGCTCACTGGTGAAGTGTCATCCGTATGTGTGATCTGCTTCTGTGAGCGATGGAATAACCCCCCCCCCCCGCCCACATCTTTATATTCCTGGTGTGCCTCCTCAGAAGCAATTATTAATCACTGTTTACTTTCATAATAAAAAACCCCAATATCTGCGTTCTGCTGTGCTATGGACGATATAAGCCATTATAGCTTTAGCCAGCTTAACTGCAGTCTCATCATTATTGAGAGGAGCAGATCTAAGCTTTGGAAGCAGCCCAGCATAGTGCAGGTAGATTATCCCTTATTTCAAATGCTCAGAACGACAAGTGTGTACAATTCTAGAATTGTGCATGCATATGTGTGTGTGTGTGTGTGTGTGTGTGTGTGTGTGTGTGTAAAATCTACATAGACTTTAACTATTTAATTATCCTCAACCCAAAATCCAAAACATTTTGAGCGTGTTGGACTGGATCGTGAATTTGGATTTTTGGACTGGAGATGTTCATCAATAGTCTGATTTATGGATCCATGCCAAGATTGCCCATGTTCAAATCCTACCTCTGCTTTGTACCTACTGTGTGATCTGGGGCAAATTATAAGACCTATAAATGACTCCGTTTCCTTATTTATAAAGTAGGTACCATGACCCTCACAGGGTTGATCTTAAGAGTTAAGAAGGTAACTAGCAAGCGCCCTTCTTTCTGCGGCCTCTGGTAAACACCACTTATTTTCATTCCTAAAGCTAGAAGCAGTGTGAGCCGGTGACATTGTTCTGTGCCTGACATAATCAGATTTTTTTTTAAAGAAAAATGAGAGAAAATACCCCAGACATGAGATACCTGAGGGAAAGTTTGAGGCTGGAAAGAATACTGTAGGATGTGGTAATTTAAAAGAAGACCTCGATTCACCTAGTTCTCTCCTTACTGAGGCCCTCAGTTTCAACTTAGGAATCACAGGCATAGCTTCAATGTTTGACTATGAGCCTGTAACACGACAGACTAGCACATAGCTCACATGCATACAAATCCCCCATGAAAGTTCCATCAAGTACAAGCATAGGATAGCCTAGGAGATAGCCTAGGCTATATGAACATTCTAGGTTGGTGAAAAACATGTCAGGTGACCAGTAAGTAAACCTGCACAAAGGCCAATGCCTCATAAATGGTTCATCAGAAATAACTAGACTTAGAGCATAATGGTTTGATATTTAGAAAAATCTGTAAATGCATCCTAGGTCTCTGCACATCCTAGGTCTCTGCACATGCTAGGTCTCTGCACATCCTAGGTCATCTGTGCCCTAACTCCTCCAGCATCCCGGATGCTCTAAGAGTGAGGTACCCTCTCTGCAGCTTTTCCATGCAGTGCTGTACTCTTAAATATTATCATCTATTCCATCCAACTGAGCATGCTGGTAAAAATAATGTATTTAATTGTTTAATAACAGATGACATGTATTTTGAGCTGGGAAAGTTACAGACTTTCATGGAAAATTTCAGATTGATGTGATGACCAGAGGAAAAAGTCAACAGAAGCCTGTGCTGACTCATGTGAAGACCATGTCTCAGGGTGGGTTGTTATGCGTCATTGTTCCAGCAAAATGGTAATTACAGTCCCAGGGTTAATTCAGAGCCTCTTCCTGTAGAGCGTGTCAAAGAAATGCAGGGAGCGTGGGTGTGTGTGAAATATACCAGGAAGTATACGTTTAGCTATTACTCTATCACTGCTTCTATTAAAGTAGAAAGAATGCCTAGGATACCACCCAAGTTATATTTTATTTGGGGATAACATTTATAAAATATGAAACTATGAATATACTTTTAGGTTTCATAAAACCGGACTCTTGGAAGATGCCTATGTCACACAGGAAAGCGTCAGGAGTTTATTGTTAGCAATTTGCTGGAGATAAGAAGGGAGTCATCCCACATCGGGGACCTCAGAAAAGTTCACTGCAAGAAAAGTAATTAATGATAAGGAAAAGTCACAGGCCTTGACATGTGTTACTCTGGTGCAATTCCTAAGAGCCACCCATTTGAAGTAAATAAAAGGCTGTTAAGATGTTTACATATTTTACTAGTGAAATGGTTCAGTATAGATAAAGCCACTACCATCAAATCTACCTGTCTAAGTTTAATCCTGAGACCCACGTGGAGGAAGGAGGAAACCAACTTCTATAGTTTAACATCTGGCACATCTGCTGCTATGGGCCAACACACACATAAATATATATGTATGTGTGTGCATGTATGTGTGTATATATACAATATATATATATATATATATATATATATATAGCATTTAAAATTTGCATATTGAAAGATCCCTACATAATTAGGCTGGCTGACACCCTATCATGGGATAGGCAGGATCTCATGGGTACTTATTTGTTGGTTGATAGTGAAGGTGTGACATTTTCCTCAGTGGAATTGCCACCAGTAAGGCACCTATGCTCTTACAAACAATCCCTGAACCATGTTCCTGTAAGCAACTCTGGTGAAAACCCATTGGGTTACCCAAAATTCCAAATAACAACAACAGCAACAAAACCTCTAAAAACAAGACAATAGGACAGAGAAAGAGGAGGGTAAGGGGGAGAAGAAAGGGAGGGGAGAAGGATATGAAATTGCATAAAAATGCCTCTCTCTCTCTCTCTCTCTCTCTCTCTCTATATATATATATATATATATATATATATATATATATATAAAGTTGAATGATAGGATCACAAGAGGAAGTGAGGCAGAGGAGTAGCCTGGTGTGTTTGAACCCAGGCTTCAATCCCAGCACTGTAAAACACGTGGTATCTGTACACTGTTTTTATATTGCCACCTAGTTTGCAGACGTCTCCATGTAGCAATGGTCCTGAGACATGGCTCCTCTCACGGTAACTGCAGGTGAAGGTGACCTAACAGTTGTTCTGAAATCAAATGATCAGAATAGCAATCCAGATAAAACAGGAAAACTGAGTTCCAGATTTATGTGGGTGTGTGGGTGGGTGGGGGGAACTCCTTTTTATATTTTACAAAGATAAAATTTTAAATCATAAACACTAGCCTCATTTTTTTTGGTTGACAACAGCGCATTACTCTGAATAAATACATAAGTGTGTTTACATGTCAAACAAACAAAAAAAGACAAACAAAACAAAAAACCTTCTCAATTAGATCCTAACCGCATTTTTTGTGGCAGATGGGACTGAAGCAGAGGCATCACAAATGCCAAGCAGGTGCTCTACAACCCCTGTGCTCCAGTCAAAATGTCATCAACAATAGACTTGGAGCTTCGTGTTAAATTCTTCGTAAATATCCCTTCCGGGAGTCACGCTCTCATGAAGGACTCCTGTGTCCTTTATCTGACGATCCTCATGCATTTAGTGCTGGCTGCTGTCCTCAGTATTGTCCTGGCCCGCCTCTGCCCCTGTACCATGTACTCATCAAAGCTCCTTGGATATAGCGCCAGATCGATTGGCTCGGCTCTCACATTCTCCGCTTCACTGCGTGCTGCCCTCCGGTGTTCTGATCCCTAGCGTGATTGTAAGATGTTTTCGGGAAAGAACTGGCATCTCGGATTGTTTTATTTTGTTGCCCGCTCAACTTTTCGTGAAGGGACTGCTTCACACAGAGGTGCATTAAGGCTCGGTGCACGAAGGCTCTCTGTCCTCACCTCTCCCTACTGTCTAAAGTAGTACAGCGGTGTCTCTGTTCTCTTACCGTCTACTCTCATCATGTTTCACGACCCTCATCACGACACAAGAACCAGTAGACAAATAGCCAACACTAGAGTGAGTGCCTGCTCCAGAAAACGCCGCCATGCGGGCAAACTGTAGTTTCAGGGACACAAGCAAATCTCAGGGTGCCATGATAAAGATCTGTGGGCCATATACATTTTCGACAAAGACCATTCATAATCTTAAGGGTTTAAACAACTTAGATTAGTTCTAGTGCTTCCCTCCTTCACTTCCCTGTCATTAGAAATGATCATGGATTAAGAAAAGAAAACCATTAGGAGGTAGCATGGCTTATGGTGCTGGAGTCTTACCTTTTCTACAAAGTACATAATGCCCTCATGGCCTCGCTGCCCAGGGGGCTTCCAGCTCAGCACCACATAGCTCCGAGTGGCCTCAGTGACAGAGAGGTCTGTGGGGGGCCCAGGAATGACACCCTCTGAAAAACAACAAGGTAAGGTGAGCCACACATATTCAGGGGAGCCGGGGACACGTGGAGGACCATACACGCTTCTCTCTTGCTGGCTCCACCATGTGAAGAAACCTTGTCTCTAAGCTTTTCTCTAGAAAACAAAGTCATTCATTCATTCGGTTATCCAGACGATACTGTGCATTTAGCATACAGACAGACCGAAGGGACCTGGGACTGGACTTGTCTCTAAATGATTTATAGTTAGTTGAATTGGTGAAAAGCAAAGTTGAGCCGTGCAAGGCAGTGTGTGCTTGTGTAAACTCAAGTCTAGAGTGGGCCATGAGATGGTGGGGTTGGTCAAGGTCACAGTCAAGGTCAGAAGTGTGGGAGCCACATGGTGTTCTCTGGATTTACCTCACAGCTACAGCGTCTTTGGAAAACGTCTTTCCTCCCTTCCTCTTGCTCCCTCCTTCCCTCCTCCCCTCCACAACAGCTGAATTCCCTGCTGCCTTGAAAAGATTTGTTTCCTCAAAACAGTGCTCAAAGGCATTTCTAGAAACATACAGATATCCAGCATCAAGCAACATAAACTCAAAATATCTGGTATCTAACTGAAAAAAAAAAAAGTATGTATGAAAGCAAGAAAATAATAGTCTCTACAGAGAGGGGAAGATTAATTATTAGTAACAAACCCAGAGGTGCCACAGGTCCCAGAATGGGCATCATCTCGGAGTGGCTAAGCAGAGACTAGGGCATGGAAATGTTACAATGTTACAAATGCAGACCATGATTATAAGCATCCCACTTGTTCAAGAGGATGAAGGCTGAGGGACATACAGCACCAGTGAGCTGAGAAACAATTTCAAACGGTTTTCAGTGGCCCATAATTGAAGTTCCTGACGCAGAGGAGGGAGAAGGGGATACATCAAAAATATGTAAAAAAAAAAAAAAACCAGTAGTGAACCCACAGGCCTGAGAAGTGTGTTCAGCCTAAGCACAACACACAGGAAGAAAATGACACCCAGTGATGTGCGCTGTTTTCAGAATTCTAAAACCAGCGATAGAGACGATATCTGCGAAGCAGGCAGAGAAAAAAAAGATGTTCTACAGACTCAGGAACAAAAATCATGACAACAGTTACTGTTACACTCCACATCTGCTGCACAGTGAGCTAAGCTCTCTCTCTCTTTCTCTCTCTCTCTCTCTCTCTCTCTCTCTCTCTCTCTCTCTCTCTGTGTGTGTCTCTGTGTGTGTCTCTCTCTGTGTGTGTCTCTCTCTGTGTGTGTGTCTCTCTCTCTCTGTGTCTCTGTGTGTGTCTCTCTCTGTGTGTCTCTCTCTCTGTCTCTCTCTGTCTCTCTCTCTCTCTCTCTCTCTCTCTCTCTCTCTCTCTCTGTGTGTGTGTGTGTGTGTGTGTGTGTGGCTGTTGGGGATGAGATGTGCAGAAAAATTTATTGAAGTTTTATTGATTAAAATTAGTTAAACATAGCCATCTATTTCATTTCCTAAAATAATCTAATTGTTATATAAATATAGGTCTCATGGAGGGGCAGCAATTTCCTTAAAACGCTAGGATTCCTTTATTCTATAGGGACCCCAAGTCATTTTGACATTTGGTTCATCTATCTCTGAAGATTGATGTAAAATGTCTTAATGAGAACACAGAGATACCCTGTTACTGAAAAGAAACCCCATGATTATTTGTTAACTACAGAAATCGCTACAGTGTCCTGGGAACATAGCTACCTTCTATGGAGGGCTGTCAGAAACTGTTTCTTTCTGACCAATTTAATATTTGCGTGCCTAAACATCAATTTAATCCAGTAATTTATATCAAGTTCTTGTGTTTCCCATGGGATGAAAACTCACCAACTTGTCCAGACTAAGCCTTTTGTTGAATGGCTTTGTTATGACCAAATATGCACTACTAGGAAAGAAGAGGGAATTTGTTACATCTTCCTAAGTATTTGTGCCATTGAATAAGGGTTGATTTTCAGTAAGAATGTCCTGTCACCCCCAAGGCTGTTAGCTTCACACCATACTCTACAGCTTTATGAGAAATTACGTGGTGAAGCTGCTCCTGGATTCATCCATTTTCAACAAACCAACTCAAGAAAAAATAGCTACATTCCCAGGACTTTCGACAGAGTTTTAAGTTTAAAGTTTAAATGTGCAATGACTTGTTTCTTCCTACAAGATTCATTGCTTCTGAGTTGGAGTGTCACGAAATGGCATGTGTTCTAGAAACTTCTTCTGGGGACTGGTTTCAGTGCGTTGTGCTCAGGGGGATTCTTGCCTTTGTAGGACATGCTCTGAGCAACAGTTTGACACCAGCTGTTCTCACCAGCTCTTCCGCTTTCCCAGCCTGCCACTTTCATTACTTTTTAGCTTTCGATGCTCTGGGTTCATTTTCTAAAGCCTGTTGTCTGATGCATTCGATGTTCTTAAAGAGCTGTAAAACCTCCATGTGCTCAGGGGACACGAGCGCTCCCCATGGCACTCGGCAGCTGACGCGGCTCCCACACCACTGTCACTGCCTCTCAACAGGACCAAAATCTTCGAGGTTCTGCATGGAAACTGTCAAACTGGAACTCTATATTCATCAAAGATATATTAAAGAACAAATGTTAAACAAAGACCTTTTCAGACATACAAAGGTAAGTCAATCCTCACGCATGCTTGTGAGATCTTGTATGAAATGAAGGAAAGGAGGAAGAAGGAAAAGATTAAGACGTGAGTGAATATAGAAACGTCCTTCAGAGACTGGAGAGATGGTTCCCCACAGTTCAGGGGCTCCTTGGTTAAAAACACCAGCCGCTCTTTTAGAGGACCAGGGTTTGGTTCTCAGCACCCACAGAACGGCTCTCCATCACTCCTGTTGTGGAGGGTCCAATGCCCTCTCTGTCTGTGGGTACCAGGCACACAAAGAATGCATTTACATCCAGCAGGCAAAACACTCATATACATAAAACAAACATGAATAAATCTTTAAAATCACGTTTTTAAAGAAGAAAACTCCTAACTTTTAACATCTCTCTGAAGGATAGATGACTACTTGAAGTCAACATACTATAATATTGAAGTTTATAATCTATACACAAATACAATGTATGACAATAATGGCACCAGGGAGTGCAAAAGGTGGGCTGAGAAAATAAGCATATTATAAATGTCAAATGTTAAAACCTAAAATAAAGAATGACGTAATACAGATGAGAGAGAATAATTAGAACATATTCAAGTCCAAAGAAAAAATAGGAAAAAGAAAGCTGGTGTAATCAATAAACATATGATGATAGATTGAAATACAATCATGTCAAATAATTGCACAAGGGCCAGTGAGATGGCTCAGCAGGTAAAGACACTTCCTGCTAAGCCTCAGAGCCCATAGAAGAGCCAGGCAGGCATGGCGTCTGACTGCTGTCCCAGTGCCTGGGATATAGACACCCAGAATCTCGAGGGCAAGCTTGCTGGCTGCACTAGTTGGAACCCATGAACTCTCACTCCATGAGACCCTGCCTCATTAGGGTAGAGAACATTCAAGAAAGACACTCTCTGTCAACCCTCCACATGCCTGTGCATGTATGTATACCTATGCACATGCAAATATCCGTGGACCACACACAAACGTGTGCACATGCATGTGTGAGTGCGTTCCCACATGTGTGTGTGACACACACATGTACACACCCACACACCACACATGGACATACATAGACAGACAGACAGACACACGGACACACATACACAGACATACATACACACACACACACACACACACACACACACACACACACAATTTTCCATAGTAACATTAAATCTGTAATAAAAGTCTACGTGTACCCCCGCCCCCCGATTTGATCTCATGGCTTCTCCTTGCTGCTCCTATCCCAGAGTCTTATATTAAAACCCTAAGGATCTTAAAATTTAAGATAGCTAAGCTGTTCTGAAAATTAACAAATTAACAAGGTTGTAGGACATAAGGTCAACATGTAATATATAAGTGATAACTGTATTTCTATTGACTCGCTTAAAATTAAAATGCAAAACAATGTGATTTAAAATATGAGAGATATAAAATAAAGATTAAATCTGACAAAAACGTGTAGGACTCATAAGCAGAAACTACTAAGTTGGTTAGCTAAATGAAGTGTGGTACATGCTTTTTCACAAACGGAAGAACTCAAAGTTGTTCCAGGGCTTCTCGTACGGTGCAGGTAAGAATGTAAAGTGGATGTGCCCCCACCTACCCCCCCACTCCCACCTCCCCACCCTCAGATTCCCCCCCCCCCACTCAGTGCTCAGCCTTTATGGGACCAAAGATCTCTTCTCCCACCTATGCCCAACAAGGCCATCCTCCCCTACATATACAACTGGAGTCATGGGTCCCTCCCTATATGCTCCCAGGCTGGTGGTTTAGACCCTGGGGAGCTCTGGTTGGTTGGTATTGTTGCTCTCCTCATGGGGCTGCCAACCCTTTCAGCTCCTTCAGTCTGGGGATGGGATAAGAGGTTCCTGGGTGGTGGGGGGAATGGGGTAAGAGGATAAAATTTGAAATGTAAATATTATATCCAATAGAAAAGGGAAGAAAAGTTGTTAGAAGCAACATCTTTAATAAAATGTCAGCCCTCTAAAAAACAAAAAAGAATTATCTTAATACTAAAATTTGTTTTGAGAATTGTATATTGCAGAATACACAGCCTTGGTGTATCTACTCATCAAGCAAGCTGGGCAGACATGCTCAACCTCTGATGTCCTGGAATTCTATCTGGATGCAGTGAAAACACAGCATCAGAGGCTTATCAATTTACTCTTCCCCCCCCCCCACCCCTCTTCTAATATCTCAATGCCCATAATCAGCTCGAAGAAGTTATTCCCTGGGCTTGGGGACTGAGGTGGTTAATATTGGGCTGTGTTTCTAGGGAAAAGTAGTGGTTTTGTTGGAACAGGGAGGATTAGCTAAGATTTATTGCATAGCCACAACCTATTGATAGAAATCTGTATAATTATTATCAAGATGAAGTTATAATTTCTTAAATGGTACAAAATTTACTTTGATTTCAAATTTAAGGTTTTCATTGGTACGAGCTTCTTAGTGATATAAAAGTGAGATGAATATTGTTACTCTCATAGGCATTGTGCCTGTATAACACATTTAGGAATACAAGGCTTAGACCCAGTTCTTCTTTAACTTTTTTAACTGATTTGAGATGGTTAGCCTGTGAGTTAAGGGACTATAGCAAATTCTTGGCTTTGAGTTTATTGTTAGGGTGTTTTCTATATTTTATTTAGAAATAGCTGAGAGGAGTTAATGGACAGACAACAGTCCAGATTACCTTACATGGATAGTTGGTTTTCAAAACGTCAGAAGTCCACAGAATTGACATTACAAACATTTCTGTATTGATGTTCATTTTGATTAGAGACCTATCTGCTCCTGACAGCTTCCTGTCTTGGATTCTAAGAAGAAATTGAGCACCTTTGGAGTTACTCCAGTTGTGGTGAGACAGCCACTAGGCAAGAATTGCCTCTTGTCATCTACAGACAAGTCACTGTCCAGAAAAGGACACACTTGTGGAATAGTCGACTGATTATATCTGCCAAGACAGAGTAACCAGCCCTTAATAATTCTACATCACTGGGTCTGTCGGATGATCCTGGGCCAGAAGGTGGAAGATCAGATGCTCCAACGTTTTGTAGTAGAGGGACTGTCCAGGTGTTCAGCAGTATCTATAAATTGGCTAAGTTTTAGAAGCTATGCTTTGTGCTTCCCATAATTTCAGTTAACTCAGTCATTCTGGATTTCTGATGGAGTTGAAGACTTATAGTCTCATAGCCAATCCTGGCTATTTACTTTGAAAGAAAAGATTTGAGAGGATGGTTTTCAGCTGACACTCATTCTAAAGCCAAGGAAAAAGCCAGGTTCAGAACTAAGCCTTTTAGTTAGGAGGGATGACAGAGGTTCTGGTTAGTCAACAAAATGATGGACTGGGTATTAGGACTATCTTGTACCTCACTGGTACAAATTGGCATAATTATGCTCTAATTGTATTTTGAGAGAAAAGTTTTATTTTAACAGGAAGGGTGATGTGTAGGAGGAGCTAAGGTGGGAGGAGTACAGAGAGGAAGAGAAAGAGTAAGGAGAGGAGGAGAAGAAGGAGAGGAGAAGCTAGGTGATGAGAGAGAGAAAGAGGGGGGAGACATGGAGGCGGATGTTCACGTGTCTCCACCAGTCAAAGATAGTTGATATATCTAGGTTGGGTATTGGGTTACACTTCTGATTGAGCATTACCAAACGTATAAAGCCTTTGATTAACATTTTTAAAAAATTGTTTAAAAGCAAAAAGGAAAAGGGGGCATGGGATAGGGGTTTTCTAGGGAGGGGAAATGGGTAAAGGGGATGGTATCTGAAATGTAAATAAAATATCCAATAAAAAATAAAATTAAAAAAAAAGAACACAAAGTGGAACTATCATCTTGGTAAACAGCAGGTTCTTTTTTTTTAAGATAAAGCATGCACCTGCCACATAGCCCACCAATCCCTCTCCTAAGTATTTACCCTAGAGAAGTGATATCCACAGATCTACTCAAACACAGCTGGCTTGCGGAAACCTTTAGCAGGGCACAGGCACGCTGGAATTAACTGATAGCTACATCTACATGAATAAATCACAACGTAAGTGTGCTAGTGAGAAAAAACAAACGTGAGTGTGATCTTATTTATGTAAAATGTAGACATAACTGTGGCTTCAGAAAGCAGGCCTGTGGTGAGAGGGAGGAGGAGCCAGGAAAGAACATGATAGGGCAGAAGTGCCAGGCATGTTTGCTGTCTTGATGACAGCAATGACTTCACATGTGCACACACATAAGGCTTACCAGATTGAACACCAACACGTGCACAGTTCATCATAGGACCATTGCTTCACAATTTGCCTTTTAAAATGAAACATGATCCTTTGGGGCCTGGAAGTATAGCTCAAAGGATGAGGTACGTCCTTAGCCTGTCTATGGCCCTGGGCTCGATCCTCAGCCCCGCCACCCCACACCTCATCTATCCTTCTCAGGACGTTCTTTCAAAAGCTTCATGGACAATAACATATTTTTACAAACAAACCTAAATCACACAGCAAAACAGTGTCATCTTGAGAGGGTAGAGACTTTACCTGTAGGTTCCTCTTCGGTGACAATGATCTGTCCAGTCCAAGGTGCTGAAGGACGACCTGAACAGGACAAGTGTAAAAGTCACATGTTCACAGATGTGCCGTTGACTCTTTGATAAACCAATAAACTGGCTGGATTAGTCAAAAGGTTCTGGTGCTCTTATGTGTCTTCCTAATACATCTTTGTCAACATGTGTAAAGTACTATGTGACGCATGCCCCTGGCAGAGCCTAGAGTCTCTCTGGACTGCACTGAATTGTGCTCCCATGACTGATCAGTACACAACCCCTAAAGCAGACAGGCTTTGTCATGCCTTCTTCAGAGACAGCACATTTGGAAGAAACACCACTGGGGCAGTCATAAGCCTGGTAGCTCTCTGTCTGTTGTCATGAATATTAGAGGAGGCAGAATTGGGCAGGAGAGCTGAATGGGTGCAGACCCTTCCTATTGTCTTTGAAAAGTGTTGTTCATGGGAAGTCAGCTTGGATCCCCAGTAAGGAAGAAGGAAGGGTGTAAGCTTAAAGAAGAGCGCCTCCTACTGGGCTGCCTCCAGCCTTGATATGAGGGGACATGCCTAGTCTTATTAGAGCATGCCATGCTTCATTGGGAAAGCTAGGAAGCCTGCCATTTTCCAAGGGGAAATTGAGGCTCTGGGAGAGAGGGGAAGAAGGGATCGAGAAGGGGATTGGAGGAAAGGAGAGAGGGGAGACTCTGGTCAGGATATAGTGTATGAGAAAAGAATGGAATTGTTTAAAAGAAAAAAAGATGTGGGTGGGGGTGGGGAATCCATCTCGTGACTCTGAAAGCATGAAAAAGAGAGTGGTGGGTGAAAGAGAGGGCTAAGCAGGTAACGGTGCTTGCTGCCAAGCCTGATGACGTGAGTTCAGTCCCAGGGACCCACATGGAAGAAAGAGAAAACTGGCTTCTGATGGTTGCTTGTCTCCTCTGGCTTCCATGTGAACACTATTGGCATGCATGCCCACACACATATACATAGATAGATAGATAGATAGATAGATAGATAGAAGATAGATGGGCAGATGGATGGATGGATGGATGGATGATAGATAAATGATAGAAGATAGATGGATAGATAGATGAATAGATAGATAGAAGACAGATACATACATACATACATGATTTAGGAAAGAAAGAATGGCTCAATCTTGCCTTACTAGGGGGAATGTCCATCCAAGACTCTGCAGGAAACAGGAAGGCAGCAGAGATGACAGTGTTTCTCATTCACAAAAGCCTTATTTTACTGATTTTCATAAAGGAGTAGAGGAAAGCGTGAGGTAGAATTGCCTAACTTAACAGAGAAGGAGCCTAGTGGTGAAGGTATCATTCTTGGAGCTTTGTGATATCACTAGAAGTAACTGAGGCAAAGAATAAAACTTTAAGTGCGGCGCAGACCTGTAATCCTCTACTGGGGTTATCCCCAGCCCCTGGGGTATTTGGTAGTGTCTGGAAACTTTCTGGATTACAACAGGCAAATAATACCGTCTCCGTGTAGTAGGCAAAGACAAGGGCTGTCGGTGAGTATCCTACATGCACATTCATTCTCAACTGCGGGCCCGAACATGACGAGGGTCACTGCACAGAATGAAATGTTACTATCTAGGGATGTCATTACAGCCCCTCGTGTTGGGGTGCCATACAGGTTCCTGTAGAAAGCAGACTTGGGGTGCCATACAGGTTCCTGTGGAAGGCAGAGTTTATGTTCATGGCTTTGACATTCAGACTTGGAAGATAAACAGATGTAAATAAGTAAAATGATTATCATTATTATAGATTTTTATATCACATTTTAATTGTGTATATCATGTGCTTGTATGTCTTTGTACATGTGGGTGCATGTGATCACATCATGGTACACATTACAGATGGAGGTCAGAGTACAACTTGCAGGAGTCAGAACTCTCCTTCCACAGTGGAGGTACTGGGTATTGAACTCAGATAGTTGGGCTTGGCAGCAGGCACCTTTACCGGCTGAGCCATCTCGACAGCCCAAGATTATTTTATATTACTTAAATAAAATCAACTTTGTTTTAAATCAACACTGAGAAGCTCACAGGTTCAGTATCAGTGCTTTGATAAAGACTTTAAGGTCACGAACTTCACTTTGACCGTGAATGCAGTTGTATTCGGAATATTCTAATACCATGGATGAAAACGACCTTTGAGCTATTTGTTCCCACAGCTCGTTCCACCTCTCATATTTAGAATACAGCTTGGTGAGATTCACCACCAATCTGAGTAATGTTTTTTAAAAGATAAGATTAAAATGAGTGTTTTTAAAACCGCTCAAAAGAAAGAATGAGTCACAACCAAATTATTTTTTATGCTCTTCGGCTCTTCACAATCATGGGATTTTCTGATCAGAAAAGGATTTCTTATTCTTGTCTCCCTCTAGTGGACAGGAGAGGAATTACTTGCAATGACACCTACCGCCGGTTTCTTGGTTTATTTTAGGTTTTGGTGGGGTGTTTGGTTGGTTGGTTGGTTGTTTTGTTTTTTGGGTTTTTTTTTTTTTTTTTTTCAGGAAAGATGCAGAGAAATGAAAAGAACTTACTTTTAAGCCTAGCTTTCTCAGCTGGATCCAGAGCAGCCACGGGCTCAGAAACTCGAGACGGCAGGCCTATTCCAGTTTTATTCACCGCGCGGACCCGGAATATGTAGGAACGACCTTCTATCAAACCAGTGACTGGAAACCGAGCAAACTTCACGGGTGTGTCATTGCACTGAGACCAGGTATCTGTGCCCACCTCACACCTGAGGGCAAGAACGATTAGCAGAATGTTACTCGGACTATGGCTGCGTGAAGCGAGCCAGGGTGCAAATTCACCCTCTTGCTTCAGATCTTCCCTGCGTCAAAACATGGAACCCCTGCATGGCTTCTCAGGCCTAGACTTCAGACACTCAGTTCAATTTGTCTTTTTACATTTTTCTTTTAAAAATCTCAAGTATTTGTGCATGTGAGTGTATATGTGTGTGTGTTTATGTGTGTGTTTGTGTGTATGTCTTTGTATGTGTCTGTGTGTATGAGTGTGTGAGTGTATGTGTGTGGTGTGTGACTCTGTGTGTGTGAGTTGTATGACTGTGAACGTGAGTGTATATGACTATGTGTTTGTGTGTTTGTGCGTGTGTAAGTGTATATATGTGTATGTCTGTGGTGTGTGACTCTAGGTGTGCATGTGTGTGTCTATGTGTGTGTGTGATTGTGTGTGACTGTGTGTGTGTTTGTGCATGTGAGTGTATATGTGTGTGTGTCTGTGCGTGTGTTTGTATGTCTTTGTATGTGTCTGTATGAGTGTGTGTGAGTGTGTGTGTGACTCTGTGTGTGTGAGTGTGTGTGACTGCGAGTGTGAGTGTATGTGACTATGTGTTTGTGTGTTTGTGCATGTGTAAGTGTATATATGTGTATGTCTGTGCATGTATGTGTCTATGTGAGTGTGTATGGTGTGTGACTCTAGGTGTGTGTGTCTATGTGTATGTGTTTGTGTGTGACTCTGTGTGTGTGACTGTGTGTGACTGTGTGCGTTTGTGCATGTATGTGTATATGTGTATGTCTGTGTATATGTGTGTCTGTATATGTCTGTGTGTGTGAGTCTGTGACACAAGTGCCACAAAGCGTGTGTGGAAGTCAATGGACAACTTGAAGGAGTTTTTTTCTCTGTCACGTGGGGTATGGACATCCAGCCACCTTTACTCACTACGACATCTTACCCGCCAACAGCTAGTCATTTTAACATGAAGAAGGAAGCCTCAGACCTTTCTAACAAGCAGCTGACTTCTCTTGTCAAGAAGAGGACTGAGGGATGGAGGTAAGAAGATCGTGCAGGTATCCAGGGCCTTTCTTATTTTTATTTTTTCATGTATATGGGTATTTTGCCCACAGGTATGCCGGTGAACCGCTTGTGCATGGTGCCGAGGACAGAGGGTGTTGGATGCCTTGGAACTGGAGTTACAGACAGTTGTGAGCTGCCATGTGGGTGGTGGGACTTGAACCCAGGTCCTCTGAAGAGCCAGCCAGTGCTTTAACCACTGAGCTGATTCTCCAGAACCTTTATGCAGGAGAGATTTAGGAGTAGGGTCCCCCATCCCTGCCCCACTAGCACCTTTAACTCCACTGCTGGTAATCTCCTTGTCTTCTTTAGGCATTTTCTGTTAAAATCAGAACTACTGTAGGATAGCTTGGGACCTAAAAAGATAAGTGCACAGGTAGACACAGTAGTGCATACCTATAATCCGAGCATTTGGGAACTTGAGGTAGACGGATCATGACCCTGAGGCTAGTCTAGGCTATACAGGGAGACTCTCCAAGAGGTGAACCAACCAAACAAAACACAAGGAAAAGCTATTTGTGCTGCAGTTGGAAATCCGCTCACTGTTTTCCTACTCGGTGATCGCTACTGTACAAAGGTCAGGAGGCTATTGCCACATTTTTGTTTCTTTTCTTTCCTTCTCTTCTACTCTGCTCTCTCTCCCAAGCTGGTTTTGAACTCACAACCCTCGTGCCTCTACCTCCTAGGTACTGGGACTGCATACCACGCCCAGCCATGCTTGTTTCTTTAACAATGAGGCTGATGATTTCACCGGGATATGAAGTGCTTGGAAACTGTTCTTGGGCTGCCTGCTAATGTAGCAGCTGGCACCCAGGAAGGGAGTCAGAGAACTGCTCAGAAGATTACATAGTTCATATGACGATATCGAGCCAATCAACACAGCTTTAGAGCCTCAACATTGGAGGGAATTGTACAGCATTATAATACAGCAACCCCTTGGGGTTTTGTTTTTTTTTTTTTTACAAGTGGCATACAATGTTTTAGTTTGAAATGCATCCCCAATACGGCACCATGTTGAAAATGTATAATTTCCAACTAGTTCTTATGGGAAAGCAGTGCCAAAAATATTGGGAGATGGTTGGAGGAGGGTTCCCTTCCTCACTATCATTTACATTCTTTGATATGGATAACAATTGTTTTCTTTAACATTATGTAAATTCCTATAAAATGTAGTTGCAATTCATGCCTTCCATCCGCTCTATAAATGTCTGCTTTGTAGGGTTTCGGGAGTTGCTATGTGTGGGGAATGGCGGAAGCTGAGGGGACTACAGCAGTTCTGTTAGACCTGTCTCCCAAAGTCTGTCCAGACACTGCCATCATGACTCAGTGACACTAGAATATGCTTCTCAACCTTCATTTGTGCAAGAGAAAAAAGAGGTGAAGAACATCTTCTCTAGAAGCTTCTGTAGCATGTTGGAGCAGAAAGCACCGGCCTACAGCTGAGCTGTATTTGAATCCTAGCTCTGGGCTTCCTACCCACGTGACCTTAGACAAGGTAACAATGTATCTTGGCCAGCATGTGGCTTGGACCAGCTCTCGATCCTACCTGTAATAGCAAGGCCTGTCCAGGATGGTTATGGGTTAGCAGTAAATACATGAAGTGTTTAGAACAGTGTTTAGCAAACAGTAGACATTAGCCAGGCTGTGCTCACTTATAGTGGCCAAGGCAAGAGAAGAACAGCTTGCACTGATTGTCCTGGTCTTCCGTAAAGTCTGCAGATCCCTTGGCTATTTGTCAAAGACAACAAAGCAGAAACTGACAGTCAAAGGGAGTTTATGTAAGCCTCCACGTTCCTCAGAAGTAAGTGAGGCTTCCATCCTATTTCACATCTATGGCTAAATGGATCTGATTCCAAACATTTCTCTGTCAGGTACTGAGCACAGTAAGTGCACTTTTTACTTATTGTTACAAATATGGGGTGCGATACATTGACATAGAGCTGTCTCTAATTGTTTCCACAGTCAAAAGCAAAAAGAACTAGAGCAAGTACTAGAAGGAAAACTAAAAGGATCACATCCTTGGGTCAATAGTTTGAATTCATTGTTTGCATTGCCCAAACCCAGTAGATGTGCAAATGTGCAAAATCCACAAATCTCAGGATCCATAGCTTCCGAAGACTATAATCAACAAAGACTCTTGGGTAAGAGTGTAGCCCAACACTGTGAATTTCTGTTACTATTTCTTACATAATATGGATAACTTGAAACCACATTGTACAATGTAAGAAATTAATTTGTGTTCTCAAAGTCAGTACTTTTAAATGACTGCCATACTAGGAATGTGGATGGTCAGTATAATGAGTATCCATTATTTCAGTTACACAGTTGCCTCTGCTGTTAGGTTTACAAACTCATTATCTTCTTGCCAAATTAGTGACTTGAGCTGGTTGTCAGATTCAAAGGATTAATGTAAATAAGTAGGTACTAATATGTATGTAGTTGTGTTATATATAATACATATTATGTATATATTATACAAGTTATATATATTACACATACATACATACATGCATACACATACACAAAACACACACACACACACACACGGAGAAAGAGAGGGGGAAGAGGAAAAAATTAGAAAAAGCATTTCACATCTGTACACCCATAGAACTATGGCTGAGGTTAGGCCAAGCACTAACTTATCAATAAAGTATCCCAGGATAGGGCTCCCTCCATCCACAGCTGGCTGCTTCCAAGAGATGATGATGTAATCCTTGTTCGCATCCAAAGACACCACATCCAAGGGTGCGGCGGGGGCTCCTTCGATCTCTGCATCAGCATCTGTGGAGACAGACGACTCCTGTTAACTGCTCAGCCAGGCTCTGCCACCTTGGCAGACTGAGGTCATGGCACACACATTTCCCACATGTCACAGTAGCTATTTGGCTTCATAGAGCAAGCTTCAAATCTTACCATTTGTTTAGTGATATAACAAGGTATGCCTTTCACTTAGAGAATAAAAAGGGGCTCTGAAAAGAATCCATGAACTTTTTCTCCTCTGCCTTGGTTCCCAAGATATACCCCCAAAATTAATAGGGAGATATCAGCTAGGTGACTCGTGCCAGAAATCCTTTAAGACATTGTTGGGCAATGGTACATAATCTCTCACAGACTCCCAAAGTGATGAACATATTACCCTCATATTACCTGAATACAGGAGTATACAGGAGAATAAAAACCATGAAACTGTGCCCACCATTAAATGGGCATTGCCCCTTTGAAGAAGAAAAACATCTGCTTTATCCAAATGTGATGGTTATCGGTGTCTATTTGATTGGACTGAGAGACATAAAGCACACCTCTGGATGTTCTCTGGCCTCATCAATGGTTTAACCCAGTGATGGTTTGGCATTGAATGGATCATTGGTAAATGGTGGGACTGTGGAAGGTGGGACTTGACTGGATGATGAAGGTCAGTGGGACACGTGTCTAACAGGTATGTCCTGCCTGAGCTGACTTAAGTTCAATAGGTCTGCTCCACACAGTGGATCTAACACACACAGTGTCTCACCACAGGCCCTGAAATATGAGACCTACTATGGGCTGAAACATCTGATCCAGTGAACTAAACCAAATCCTAAAAAAAAAAAAAAAGCCTGGCAGATAGAAGAACACTTAAAAAAAGATCAGCTCACATAATGACTGTTCCAAACTGAAGATACTTAGGAAAAAGAACTCTGACATAAGCCCACACCTGAGTTTAGAAAAGTCTCCAATAATACAGAAAACAGAGGATACTGACTGTGAAGAAAGATCCCCAGACTGTGAGTCCTACCCCATATCTCCAGGCACAGCTAAACTAATGAATCAGAAGGAAAGGAAATAAAAATATCCCATCAGTATCCCTCTCCATGAGAATGATTAAGGCTACAGTAAGCATGGGGGAGGGGCCACACTACCAGTTCTTCCTTGCATGTGAACAGCCCTTTCATGAAAGAATTAGTCAGGAGGGCCTGTGACATAGGGGAGCTGCTTACCCAGGAGAAAACACTCCTGACAACTGGACAGGCAATCTTTCCCTATGGTCTACATGTCTGTAACGCTTGCAAGTTACAAAGGTGTTTGATGATGGCAGAAACCTTTGCAGACCTCTGGGTTTAACGTTAATAGGCTGGCATCACTTGTGAAGAGCTCAGGTTACTTGGGTTTGGGACATTCTGTTTGATGTCCCATAAACCATCAGGGCATGTTCTCTGGGAAAATGTCTCCTGCAGACACACTCAATGAGAAGGTCACCGACAAACCATGGACAAGGCTGAATGTAGAATCTCTGCACGCTGAGCAACAGGAAACAAGTGCTTGTCTGGGCGTTTCTCTCTCCTCCCAGGCTCTGCCAGCAGAGCAGAGACAGAAGGAAGAGCAGAGCAAGAACTCAGAGCTGATGCTGGTAAGCCCGGGTACCAACAGAGGCACTCCGAGAAGGCCACTCCTCTAGGGGAACAGCTAGCAAAACAGACACATTCTTGTCTTAAAGGTCTATGACTCCACACACTGATGGAGTGATTCCCATGTTGACAGCAGAGTCTAGTTAGCTGAGCAGCCACTGGATTTGATGTTTAATAGAAAGCAGGGGCGCACTGTAACAGACCACGGGAGCCAGAGAGCCATGGGCCAGCATTCTTGTAACACAGTTTGAAGATGCCATTCAGGGAATGGGCTTGGTGATCTACTAAGTTACTTAGCATTCATCCACTATGGCCATCTCTGGACCACAGCTTCCACGTGCTGACCCTGAGGAAACACTTCCCAGAAAATTCTGCCTCAAGGATACTGGCCTCTTCTAAACCAGCTGATGCTCCAACCCCAGCTGACCAGCATTCGTTGTCCCAGGAAACCAAAGGTTCCACTTTAGTGGTTCTTAATTCAAAACACCACAAGAACAACCACAATTTAGCTGTGTCAGGAAATGGCGGCCCCACTGTCTGGTGATTATGTTAATTCATAAACAATCATGTGTTCTGTTTCCCGTATTATCTTAGACTTTTACTAAACTTGGGCGTGGGTATTCATCAGAGCTGCTTTCCTAAGTTCATTTAACACCCATTTAGGTGCTTACTGACTAGTTTCGTGTCTGCTTGATACAAGCTGGAGTCTTTTGGGAAGAAGGACTCTGAATTAAGAAAACGCCTCTACAAGATTTGCCAATAGGCAAGTCTGTCATACATTTCTTTAGCCTTAGCATTTGATAAGACAGCCCAGGCCATTGTGGGTGGTGCCATCCGTGGGCTGGTGGTCCTGGGTTCTATAAGAAAGCGGGCTGAGCAAGCCATGAGGAACAAGCCAGTAAGCAGCGTTCCTCTGTGGCCTCTGCATCAGCTCCTCCCTTTGTGCTCCTGACTCAGCTTCCCTCCGTGGTGGATTTATGCACTGTAAGATGAACTAGACGCTACATTGCTCTTGGTCATGGTGTTTCATCGTAGCAGCAGAAATCCTAAGACAGTGGTAAACACACTAGTTAAAAGTATTGTTTCTGATCTCAAGATGGGGCAACACAGTGTGGGGAGCCAAGCCTGCTGAGAATGTCAGGAACACAGCACAGCTGTGGGTGCTATCAGGGTCCAGTTCCAGCAGCTGCTGGATAGCTCTGGCCACAGTGCCCTCTCAGCCAACAGTTACCCTCTTCAAAGCTTCTATCTTTCTCTCTCCAAACCTCCAAATAGCCTACCTTTCTGTGGGCTCATTAATTGGATCAAAGATTAGCCTGTTACTCATTATGGTTTGTCCTCAGACATAGGTAAGTAATAACTTTTCCCAAAATGTTATATCATTGTTTATATTTATTATAAAGGTAGTTCATGATTATGAAATAGATGATAATCAAAGAAGGTTAAAATCTCCTTTAAATCTGTAATTCAGAATAATGACATACTGACATCTCTAGATGTTTTTTTAAACTAAAAGATGAAAAAAATTGAGATGGGTCTTGCTATGATAGCTCAGGCTGCCATTGAACTAGAGATCATCTTGCCTTGGTCTGCTGAGTGCTAGGATTATAGGTATGTGCCAACACATCTAGCAAAAATGATAATGATTATTACTATTTGTAGCCCAGGCTTGGAACTCACTATGTAGCCCAGGCTGGCCACAAACTCATGTTTGATCTTCTTGTGTCCCCTCTTATATTTAAAGATTATGGATATATGCAACCACACCTGTCTAAATATGATTATTTTTTAAATAACTTGGGTCATGGTCTTCATGAAAACTTTTTCTTGATACATTTCAATAAGTATAGATATACATCATTATTTTTCATTGCTGTATAGTATTTCTTTATGTAGAGCATGAACTTTTTATATTTATTCATATATATTTACACCTCTTTATTAAAATATATGTATAGATAAACACATTTTATTTTACAATTCTCATTAGTAAACATCTGGATTTCTCCAGTTCTATGTAATATTTGTCTTCATTCTTTGTCCACTTTGTCCTGGAACTGGAGAAGTTGGACTATGTGCTTTAAATACATAGTTGCAAAATACCCTTTCATAATCACAGCCTTGTACAGGAGGAGGGCCTGCTTCTGCATTCTCCTCCCCTATTCTGCGTGTTGTATGTGTGTGGACACATGTGTGTAGGGTAGGCATGCATATGTACACACATGTATGAAGACTGCAGTTCAAGGGGTGCTGTCTTCCTCGGTTGCTCTCCACCTTGCTTTGCAAGACTGTCTCTCACTAAACCAGGAATTTGTGGAGTCAGCTAAACTGCTGGGGTCTGCCTGTCTCTGAAGCTAGAGTTTCAGTGGTCCCCCTGCCTCTGTCCAGCCCTGCTCCAGTGCTGAGATTATACATGTGTGCTGCTGCATCTGGCTTTTACATGGGTGCTGGGGGCTTAATGTGTATTCGACAGGCACTGAGCTATCTCCCCAGCCCCACAAGGGAGCTGTAAATCATGTTATCTTTTCAGTAGAGCAGGTAAAGCATCACCTGTCTGCAATTTAGAATGCCTCAGTTGCTAAGGGCACTGTCCATGCACTTGTTTAGTCTCCCCTCCCCCTCTCCCTCTCCCCCCTCCCCCTCTCCCTCTCCCACTCCCCCTCCTTATCCCCTTCCCCTCCTCCCTCTCTCTCCTCCTCCCTCCCCCTCCCCCTTCCCCTCCCCCTCTCCCTTTCCCCTTCCCCTATCTTTTCCTGTGTGTGTGTGTGTGCGCACATGCTTATGCTCCTGTAGGAGAGGGATTAAAGTGGAAGATAGTATGTAACAAATGTTGACATTAAGAATCTCTGATGGCAATTTACAAGTGGACCTTCTCTTCTTATTGCTTTTTTATAGCATTTTCACGATAGAAATTATCTGTGTAATAAAAGCCTGTCCAAATGCGCGCAGCTCTGAAATGTTTCTACAGAACACAGTGCTTTACATACTGACCGTGCTGGTGTAGAAGAAGCTACTTTGTAAGCCGCAAAGCCACCAGAACCCCCAAAAGAATGGCCTTGAGTAGCCTCACAGGCCACCACAGAAAAAGTATAAAAGCACGTATCATTTGAAATGCTTTGTAGTTCTGAAAAAGATGGATATGAATGTATCATATAATCCAGCAACTCAACATGTGGGTATGTACTGCAAAGAGTTAAAAACTCTGTCCCATAAAATCTCTGTCCCATAAATAATGAATATCGATAGTGCCAGCACCGTTAACAACACTAAACAGTAGGGACAACCTTGCTGCCTATTAACTAGTGGATGTCAGACAGCACGAGGCAATCTAGACACTGAAGTACTGATGTAGCCCCAGGAAGGAACAAGCTACCATATGGGTTATGACAGGAGTGAATTTCAAAACGCTGAGGGAGGGCAGATGCAGAAGGACCCTGATGGCCAGAGGTTTCCTGAAAGAAAATGTGGATACACAAAGGAAGCCATGGCTGCGAAAGCATGAGTGGACATGGGAAAGATCCAGAAATGTTAAAGGAGGAAGTTATGGGTGATGACCTGAAAACATTGCACATGTATTAAAAAAAACACCAGCGTGGGGCTGGAGAGATGGCTCAGAGGTTAAACGTACTAACTGCTCTTCCAGAGGTCCTGAGTTCAATTCCCAGCAACTACATGGTGGCTCACAACCATCTGTAACGGGATCCGATGCCCTCTTCTGATGTGTGTCTGAAGACAGCAACAGTGTACTCACATACATAAAATAAATAAATCTTAAAAAAAAAAAAAAAGAATAACAACAACAAAAACCAACCACTCAGCATGCAGTTAATGTGGGGGAACTTTATGTGTGTTTATACCTAAATAATGATGTTTTTAAGGCTCTAAGAATACATCCTTTCAAATGAATCAATGAAATGATGAAGCTGAATGACGGAGTGTTTACTCTGTGCTTACAGGTCCCTTACACTGCAATAGTTACAGTCATCGTAGCAGTAATATAAAAAAAATAAACTTTTCTAAAAGTTGTTAGATTCACATTCAACTGCTGAAATCTTCCCACTTTTTTTTTCTTTCCAGTTGTCTACTCAATCCTTTCATATTAACATTTGGTAAATTTTAGCGTGTTTCCACTTTCTTAATTTGTGGATTATAGAAACTGATAATGTGTGAAACTGAGCCCCTTCTCTGCGACTGAAGTCTGGCAGAGGCACAGTTCTAGGCGGGGCCTGGGAAATGCAGAGCAATCCAGCCAGGCCAGAGTTCCCAGAGACTTTGCATATTCAGTCAGAATCTAGTCACATTTATCCAGGTGGTATAGCTAACCTAGCATCCTGCTGAATCCCAGGGAGCCTGTTTCCATAGCAACCTTTAATGATGGCTGCCTCTTCCATTCCCTCAGCAATACCTGGCTTTGCCCAGGCTGCTTCTGTAGAGACACCCTGCCACATTTCCCGAGTTACAGATGTTCTTGTATCTTTTATCAGTTACTAGTGATCGCTTATCAGTGTTTAGTTGGATATGACACAGCGTGTTGAGTCCCCAGGACTCAGTCTTCCTCCTTCCTTTGGCTCTTTTGACCAGTAAGTGTTGGCAGGGAGCACTCTGCCATCCTTGGTGAGTGTTATACGTGGAACATGCAAGATACTTGTTCACTAAACAGAAGTGATGTGAGCAGACATCACTTCCTACTTGGCAACCAGTTTACCTACTGAGCTCTCTCTCAAACCCACTAAAAATAATGCCTTAAAATTATTGAAATTTTAAAATTATTGAAACTTTAAATTATTGGAACTTGAAAATTATGAAATGCCATAAAAGGCATTTCAGAAGAAATCAATTATATTGATAAAAGGCTCTAATTATAGAGCTGTTGGTAGTCTTCAGTCTTATTTTAAAGGCATCTGGATAGCCTCTACAGTTCCATCTTGATCAAAATGCCTGTGAGTTAATTTTTCTATTGCACATGAGAGATAAAAATTAGTAAATCTGCAGAGACCCACAGTCAAACATTGGATGGAGCCCAGGGAGTCTTGTGGAAGAGTTGGGGAAAAGCTTGAGGGACCTGGAGGGGACAGGGACTCCACAGGAAGACCAACAGAGCCAACTAGCCTGGACCCCTGGGAGCTCTCAGAGACTGAGGCACCAACCAAAGAGCTAACCTGGACCCCTGGGAGCTCTCAGAGACTGAGGCACCAACCAAAGAGCTAACCTGGACCCCTGGGAGCTCTCAGAGACTGAGGCACCAACCAAAGAGCTAACCTGGACCCCTGGGAGCTCTCAGAGACTGAGGCACCAACCAAAGAGCTAACCTGGACCCCTGGGACCTCTCAGAGACTGAGGCACCAACCAAAGAGCTAACCTGGACCCCTGGGACCTCTCAGAGACTGAGGCACCAACCAAAGAGCTAACCTGGACCCCTGGGACCTCTCAGAGACTGCGGCACCCAAGGCCCCAGCACATACACAGCAGACGTGCAGCCTGGTCTTCCTGTGGTCCTGAACATCTGGAGTGGGGCTATCCCTACAGCTTTTGCCTATCTGAAATCTATTCCTCTAACTGGGCTGCCTTGTCTGGCCTCAGAGGGAGAGGATACACCTGGCCCTTCAGAAGCTTGATGTGCCCAGGGGGACCCACCCTCTCAGAGGACGTGGGGAAGAACTGTGGGGGCAAGGAACCAGGAGGAGGCGGGCAGTGATTGAGATGTAAAGTGAATAAACAAACAAATAAATAAATGGAAAAATTGGTAAATCATTTATATTATTTATAGTTATAATTGTCTGTGTATTTTAATGTCCTCTATTCTTTCTGGCTTAAAGAGTAGAAGCGTAGAGACAACAACCTATTTCTAGCTCCACAAGAGGCTTGGATATTCAGGCCAAGCCTCCTACAGGTACATGTCCTCCACGTGGTCCACCCCACCCAGAAGGCAACACGTCACTGCATATATGAAGAGCGACAAATGGAGAACAACATGATACTGTACATATGGAGGGCTACATGACACTGCACATATGGAGAACAACATGACACTGCACATATGGAAAGCAACACACCACTGCATATATGGAGAACAACATGACACTGCACCTATGGAGAGTGACATGACACTGCACATATGGAGAACATGACACTGCACATATGGAGAGTGACACACCACTGCACATATAGAGAACATGACACTGCACATGTGGAGAACAACATGCCACTGCACATACCCAGCCCATTCAAGACACCAGTGGGAAAAGAACGCTTAACACCAAGGATTGCAGTTTGCCCTAAGAATTAAGTTCTACCACCTGTTTCCTTCTTCATCAAACCAAAGCCATGAAAAGGAGGAGTCTGCAATGAAGTGATACATTCGCACTCCGAGATGCTTGTTAAAGAGGAAGCCTCCAGATAGAGCAGCCTTTTCTGTGGCAGAATCCGTGAACTAAGACCCCTTTCCAAATCACCAGGATCTGGAAGCTCCTCTCTACACTAGAGTCCCACTAAAGACAAATCCTGTTGTTAGCCACAGGCATGGGTTGTAAACCAATTACCTCTGTTTTGGTGCCTGTGTGGTCATCTAACATTCCTGTCCTGGGTGACCTGGGAGGATTTTTAAATGACTCTAATCATTATTAAAACATGTTTGTGCTGACTGGTTTGGCCTCGGTGTTTTAAATTCAGTTGGGTATGTGCAGTTGTGTGCGGTTGTGTGTGGTTGTGTGTGGTTGTGTGCAGTTGTGTGTGGTTATACGCTTTTCCCCAGGTCCTACCTCGAACAAAGACATAAGCACTGTACTGTTCGTAATACTCTCCCATTCGCACTCGGATTGTGTAGAGGCCTTCATCTTCTTTGTTGAGGTGAGAGAACGTGAGTGTTGCCCGGTCTCCACTCCAGTGCGGCTGCACCCATTTTGATGGAGAGACAGGTGCTCCTAGAAACGTAAAAAAGAGAAGCAGATTCATTGATTTTTCCCTACCCCACCCCCTCCCTCTCTCCTGTCTTCATTGAAAGTTATTTAACTCTCAGAACTCTCTAGATCTTTAAGCCACTCTAGTGTGTTTAACGTTAGGGAGAATATTAAATAGAAGTGAGGGGCTCCGGGACAGATGTGTAATTTGTAACATCTGACAAAATTAAACCATAAAGCTCTTTGTTCAAAGAAGTTCAAAGTGTTGAGTTTTGCCTCTGTGCTGGCAGATTTATGTCAACCTGACACAGGCTATAGTTCTCTGAAAGGAGGGAAGCTCAACTGAGAAAATGCCTCCACAAGATCTGGCTGTAAGGCATTTTCTTAATTCGTGATTGATGTGACAGGGCCCTGCTCACTGTGGGTGGGGCCACCCCAGGCAGGTGGTCCTGGGTTCTCTTAAGAAAGCAGGCTGAGCAAGCCAGAACAAGCCATTAGTGGCACCCTCCATGGCCTCTGCTTCAGCTCCTGCCTACAGGTGGTTCCTGCCCTGTGTGAGCTGCTGGTCTTGCTTCCCTCAGTGATAGACTGTGATGTGAAAATGTAAGCCACATAAATCTCTCTTCCCGTGATGTTTCACCACAGCAAGAGTGACCCTGACTAAACCTCTTTTCATTTTAAAATATCTTGTTACTTATAATAGAGTTCATACAGACTACAAAAATTTTTTTGGTACCATAACTTATATGCAACAGATAAATATAAATTTCAATATTCTAGAATTGGTGAGTGCCAAGGAAGAATTTTTCTAAAAGAGCTGTAGAAATCATTTTTTTGTATTGTGTGAATTTAATTTTAAATTTAAATTTATACAATTGTGTTTTAATGTTTATTCTGGTATGTGCCTTAACTTTTAGAAGTCATGATCCATATACAGTCCAAAACACCTGCTTATACATCTCATCAATGTGTTTTCAGCTATAAGAAAAAATTAATTCCACAGCTGTTCCTTTTGTTAATAATTGGCCCACTCAGACTCTTCTATGAAATGCATGTTCTTTCCACTGAGTGCTGTCTCTAAACTTCATTTTTAATACTCAGAGACAAAGGTTCCAGACTCTCAAGAAGACTGATGTCCTCAAACACTTTGTTGGAATGTCCACAAGGCCACCACGGTAAGTGACATGTCACTGACAAGCTTGCTGTCTGCCTGTCAGTCCTGTCCCTGTGCTAGAACAGTCTCTGCCCCAAGCCCACAGAGATGGTCTCTGTGGTAGGTGGGTGCCAATGACAGATGTTAGCCTACACACTGAGTGAATGAAACAAAAGGCAGAGTCCAATAACTTCATACACACAAATATATACATACATGCATAACATACATACATACATATACACACACATACACGCATACACACAGTTGATAGATGGAAGGAACAATGTTCCAGCCCTCCACACTTTATTCTTTCTTACATAGCTTATATATCCTAGCAAAATCTTTCAAGCAGCGTAAAATTACAACATGATTACGTTTTAGTTTTCTTCTAGTAAATAATTATGAAAAAGGTGTGCTCCCCGATACCTTTACAAGAAATAACATGACGTAGTACAAGTAAAGAAACAAATTATTCCAAAAAATCCACACACATCTGTAACTAAGCAACTTGTTATAATTTAACAAAGTATAAGCAAGCAAGGTAGTTTTCTCGGACAGTTTCTCTTAGTGGCAAGCAGCAATTTGCAGTTACAAAGAAAGAATGGATTATTTTATTAGTTATCTTTAAAGGTAATCTTATAAGAATCTTCTAAACTTTTATATAAAAACTATCATAAACCCTGAGAATGCATATCTACTCATCAGCAATTCTTATTAAATCATATCAGGAAGTTGAGGGCAAAAATGGCTATAAGAAATTGCCCGTCCAGCCTCAGTGAGAGTCATGTCAGCCAGTGCTGTCATTGTTCTTGTTCCCTGACTACAAAGGGTCCCTTGCTTAACTAATAAGAGTGTACCTTTCTGAACTTCAGATTGTTCCCTAAGATGTTTTACATCAGACCCAGCAGTAAAAACACCTCAACATAGCTTCACTAATAATATTATTTTTCCAAATGTTTTCTAAGGGCGGTGGTCATTGCTGACAATCTGCATCTCTAAGTTCTTCTCTAGGGTGGTGATTGAATCATGAATCTGGTCCAGCAGCAAGGCCTGGAAGAGATCAAGCACTATTATTGTGAGTGCTAGAGATACTGCCCAGTGAGGGACTGGAAACCCCCTTAAAGTTTTCATATCATTCTTAGATTAAGAGGGATGTGAGGGCAGCAAGCAGAGCAGAACTCCGTAACAGCAGGAAGTCTTCAGGACACGTGGTCCTTGGAGCCATCCCACACTGAGGGTCACTCACATGGCTGGGTTAACAGGTGGGCCACATTCCATGAGTTCTAAAGCAATTGGTCATTCCTCCTGCATGGCCCTCGGCAAATGGAGAAGTTTCCTCCTACTGTGGGTCCCCATACTGCTTCTCTGCCGAATCTGTCCTGTCCTCTGGGGTCCAATCACTAGAACCACTGTCTTGCTAATTCCAATCTAGGTCAGGTCATAGTCCCAACCACCATGTTGGAACCCTAGGGCCCCAAGACTATCTCAGATGTTCACATGTACACTTGATGGCTAAGCCTTTAGCTCAGTAGGCATGTTGCCCACAGCCCATCACTAGCCTGAGCCTGTATTGTCTGGTTGTCCAGTTGGCGTGTCTTCTCTGCTATGTTCATGCTCTCTAGTTCCATGGGATTTCACATATAAAATGTAAGTTCATAGATAAAATGAGGGGCTTGAGAGATGGCTCACTAGCTGCTTTGACTGAGGACTTGGCTTCAATTCCAAGCACCCACATGGTGGCTCACAACCATCTATAACTCCAGTACCTGAAGAAACTTAATGGCGTCCTCTGTCAGTGCATACACTGTGTGCACAGATCTACATCCAGGTAAAACACCCATACACATAGTTAAATTTTTTAAAAAGGATAAAATGATATGAATGTCAAGCCAGTGGCTACATAGCATTTAACCCAGCTCAGCTGGTCTTCTAGAGCAGTCCAGTGTGCTGGCATTGTTTACAGTCCCCAAGAGTCAGTCCCAGCAAAAGCAAAACAAACAAGCATTGTAATATTTATCTGTTTTGTATTCATTTTTATACTAGCTTACATATTTCATATGAAGAATATATTTACTATAAACTTTTAAAATATATACACACTATCACATTAAACATTACCAATGTCTTAATTGCTTCTAAAATTTTACTCTGCTAATTAATAATATTAGTACTTAATTATTTAATGAGACTATATGTTTTTAAAGTTTTACACAACTCTTAGAAATGATATCTATAAGTAAAAATGCATTATCTAATAACCTAGCTTATAAAGTAAATATATAGGCTTTTGGCAATTTATTACATATATTACTTGGTGACAAGGAAATCTTACCTTCAAAATTATATTTTAGCTGGGTATGGTGGTATACACCTTTAACCCCAGCACTGAGGAGGCAAAGTCTGTCAAATCTCTGTGAGTTTGAAGCCAGACTGGTCTACATGGTGAATTCCAGAACAGTCAGGGCTACACAGTGAGACCCTGTCTCGGGGATTAAACAAAATAACAACTATGTGTGCGTGTTACATATATGTGTGTATATATGGTACATATGTGTATATATATGGTACACACATATATACATGGTGTCTTCATTTTGAAATGTATGCTTAAAAATTTAGTATAGCCGTGTGTTGTCTTTAGCTTGTAGATTCTGTTGGCCCTGAAAAGCAGATCTGCAACTGGCCCACATGCAAGAACTCAGTCCAAAGACTCACCATTTCTATACCACTGGACCTCTGGCTGGAACTGTTTAATTTCAGGAGTAATGACCACACGACAGCCCAGACTCATGGTCTCTCCTTCTCTCCCAAAAGACACATCAAACTTGTCATCGAAGTGGATCTCAAACTTGGATGCATAACCGTAAGGGGTCACAGCAACTGAGTACAACAGAAATAGATACCAGTAGTATATTCTCTTTCTCTTTGAAGACATACAGTATTATAATAAGCTTAGGCAGAAAGCAGCTGAGATTTAAAAAAAAAAAAAAAAAAAAAGACCAAATTATTTATGTGGGCAAAAATCAAGTTCTATTTAGGAAATATATAGAACATATGCCTATCTCATTTGCATATAATCCCTAACTAAATGATCATATAAGATAAATGTTTATATTTATTATTAGAAGAAACACAGTTTAGATGGCCACATGTAATGTCTCAGCTATAAATTAAAACCATATTTAGCCTAGAAATTTTAACTATAGTATAGGAGCTTAAATTTTGAGGTGAATTCTACTGCTTAAGTAGTGGGGACAGTGAGACGTTTTGACCCCAGGGTGTTAGAGCTGACTTCCCACAAATACCAACACAGTCTTTGATGGTCAAGTGCAATTCCAGATACAGAGAAGTTAGAGATTGTACACATTTCCACTTGGGTTTGGGATCTTAGGACTGATATAGAACTTTCTTGTAACTCTCCTCTCTCCCTCAAGGCAGCTCTGGAGCCAGCCTAGCCTCTGAAGCCTGTGCAGGATAGGATCCAGTCAAATCTATCAGATTTCATTGGAATATTATCACATAGAAATTAGATAGATGGCAGATGTTCTTCAAAGAGAAGCTCTTTCCCTGTTGACTAGTGGTTGCCTGGTAACACACAAGTTGGAGGTAGTACAATATGTTTGTTGAAAATCAAAGTTCTGGAAAGTTCTGTGGGTGAATGTGGGCAGTCATCTAGCCATACCCTGAGTCCCACACAAAAGTTTCTCTGTGGAGAAGAACAGCATGGTACTTAGCTGACAGGATTATTGTGAGCTTAACTGAATCGATAGCTATTAAATACTTAGAATACCTGACAAAACTGAACTTAATGAAGGACAGGTTGTGGTTTCAATATAATATTTCAAGGCCTTGGGAAAAAAGACAAGACATAACAAGAAAGGACTCTGGAGCTAGACTTTGACAGTTATGAGCTGTGAAGTCATGGCATTGGCTGTCTACTGCCATGAGTCTAGAATCCCCAGCTCAAAGGAGAAAGACTAATGACTCTGTTACTAGGTTGTTGCAACTATGTACCCATGTAAAGTGCCTGGCACATTAAGTAACCTGTCTATATGTAGCAATTTCTTCCCTAACCCAGGAGAGTTGATGATGATCTTTAGATATTTGCTCAACCTATAAATATTTTTAAGAATAATCTTTGGGAAATTATACTACTTTGAACTTTTAGTATTTTTTCCTATTGATGTTTCATAATATTTTTCATAGATCATAAAAAATGAAGTGACTTTCTGAAAAGCACATGACTAATTAATAGTATTGTTTTGTTTTCAACCAACACATGGTATTGCCTGGTAACTCTGTGTTACTAGACAACCACTAGCCAATGGGAGAATAGCTTCTCTTTGAAGAACATCTGCCCTCTGTCTAATTTCTATGTGATAATATTCCAATGAAATCTGATAGATTTGACTGGGATTGCACTTGACCATCAAAGACTGTGTTGATATTCAGTGGGAAGTCAGCTCTAACACCCTGGGGACAAAGCATCCCACTGTCACTCCCACAGGCCTGTGTCACATGTGCTTTCCCACATGGCATACTGCAAATACAAATTTACCAACTTTATAAGGTTTCAAGTACTTTACAATGAATTGATGTAAATAGAAAACACCTGCCCACATTAGAAAACAGAAATGTGTGTCAACCATTAAAACAAAACCAAGAGCAGAAAGCTTTGTCTGTGAAGTTGACAAGCATATTCCAAGCACCCAGCACATGTGGGCACTAAACACACATTCTTCGAATTTATTACTATAGTCCCTCTTGGTTCTGATAGAAACACATGTACAGGAGGTGATCTGATGCACAAGAGGCAATCAGAAGAGGCTCTGGAAGAAAGAGTCAAGCTGGGCTTTCAGACCTGGCTTGACAGTGAAGACAAAGGGAGAAATCTGGCCATGGGAATGCACACAGTAGGGTCAGAGGATTGGGGAATGATAAATCACACCAATCACAGGAACTTTGGGATCTTTGTCATGGTTTCAGAGTTACTGATGTGATGAGGAAAGATCACTTCCATCCCTTATCCCTCCCTCCCCGGGATTGAGACCAGGGGTTATAACTTTGGAGTTAGGAACCATCCATGAAGTCAGTCAACAGGCTGTCTACCTACAGCAAACCAAGTCAGGAAAGCAGAAAACCCAGTCAGGAGAAGGTAGTAGTGAATATTTTCGAAACCACTTGAGGTGAGAATTTTGGTTTCTTTAAAAACCCAGTTATGTTATGGTTTTGTTTTAATCCCAGGTGTGGAATATAGGGCTGCTTGAATTGTCTACAGCTGTTTTGTCTCCTGCTCTGGCAGGGGCATGATTCTACCAGCTGAAGATGATTTGGGATTCTGGGGACATTTTAGAGGGTATAAAAAAGTCAGAGCCTAGAAAGGCTGCTGCTGCTAGTGGTGGTGGTGGAGGTGGTGGTGATAGTGGTGGTGAAGGTGGTGGTGATGGAGGTGGTGGTGGTGATGGTGGTGGTGGTGGAGGTGGTGATGGAGGTGGTGGTGGTGATGGTGGTAGTAGTGGTGGTGGTGGTGGTGGAGGTAGTGGTGGAGGTGGTGGTGGTGGAGGTGGTGGTGGTGGTGGTGGTGGTGGTGGTGGAGGTGGTGGTGGTGATGGTGGTGGTGGTGGTGGAGGTGGTGGTGGTGGTGGTGGTGGTGGTGGTGGTGGAGGTGGTGGTTGTTGTGGTAGTGATGGTGGTGGTGGTGGTGGAAGTGGTGGTGGAGGTGGTGGTGGAGGTGGTGGTGGTGATGGTGGTGGTGGTGGTGGAAGTGGTGGTGGAGGTGGTAGTAGAGATGGTGGTTGTGGTGGTAGTGATGGTGGTGGTGATGGTGGTAGTGGTGGTTTGAGATATCCTGAGAAGGAAGATTGAACTTGCTCCAAGGAACTTGATGCCCCTAATCAGCAGGAAGTAGTCTAAAGAGGTCTATGCCCTCTTTCCCCTCTAACCTTCTTTCTCGTCTACTTAGTGTTGGGGTTGGAAGGGATCAGAGTAGAGAAGGGTAGTAGGTATAGGAACCCAATAAAGAAGCAAAAAGGATGGTTACCTACACTCAGTGTTCATTATTTATAAATATGGGCTTGACTGTCTGAGCATATGATCAGTTTAACGAATATAAACAGGCCACTTTTAAAATATAAAGAACAAATCAATTAACCTTGGAAACAGAATAGAAACCAAAGAATTTAAAATCAGTAAACTATTTAAAATCACTAACCATGAGTGGGTGATGGGTTTTATATCCAACTTGGCATGTACTAATACATAAGTATTGTGAATTTATATCACCATTTGAAAAATCATGTTGCTTCCTTAAACTCAAGGACTCAGAACATTGCCTGGACTTGAGCACTAGTGTGCTACACTTTGCAGAAAGATGGTGCTTAGTGAATGTGAGGTTAAACTTACAGCTGAGAGGCATGGAAGCCCCACCACGGAGGACAGAGTCGTCCAACTCTCCCTTATATCCTAGAGAAGACAAGAGAAGACAGGACATGTGAGCTACTTTGTGATGACCTGAATTTTTAGCATGGGCGGGAGTTTTAAATCCACTTTGAATAAAGCAAAGGCAAACCTACTCTTCACCACAACTGAGGCATATGCTGAGAGCTCGCCTTGAACATTCATCGCCGAGGCCCGGTACTGAGCCGTGTCTTCAAAGTCACACCTGAAGAAACACACAAAGATGAATGACTGTGATGGTGACTCCTTGTGACAGTTGGCTGTTTCCTCAGGGAATGCTTTGCTAACCGAGCATATCGGAAATTAATGGCTCACACGTGCCTCTTTAGGACTCTCGCTGAAGGGTCTGTCTCTGTTCCTGTGGTACATTACATAGTCCAAGTTATCTACTGATTTTCACATTGCAGTAAGGCGGGAAGAGGATATCTGGATCCAGTCTGACCCTAACCTTGGTTCATTTGAAATGCCAAAGAGTTAACAAAGTACTAAGGTTATCAATTACATCCAGTAACTGCTTTGTATGCTGAAGGAAAAAACTGTCCAGCCATGCATGGTAGTGTTGGAGCAGGTAATGACCCTGAGCGTGTGTGCTCCGTGCTGTTCTGCTCCAGGAACGAGGTATTGGTCTAGCATCAAGATGACAGGGGAGAGAAAGAAGCAACGCCTCAAGACAGTTTCCCACAGCCTCCCTGAGCCACTAGCCTGCACAAGACTGGTCTTTATACCATTCCATGTTATAGTTTCAAAGCATAAGAAACTTCATGGGTTCTACTGATGTTTGGGCTCCAATTGGAGTTCCAGCTCACAGCATAACACAAGTACTTTCTGGGTGTTCCTTTACGCTGTAGTACAGGAACAGGAAAGTCTTACAGAGATGGCTGCGGAACAACGCCCTCACAGAGGTCAGACTGAGATTCCAGTGCACTGTTTTGTATCTAATCACTCTAGTTCTGTTCTTCCTTGTTTCTTTTGTATCTAATCACTCTAGTTCTCCTTTTCTTCCTTGTTTCTGTGGGTTTCCTTAGTTTCGTTTGTGATACACTGTGTCTTGTTGAAGTGAAAAGCATTAGCGTGCAGGAAGGTAAATACAGTTGCCTTTCTCTCAAGAACTGTTTAATTTTAGAACAACCATGAGGCTCACTGCTGCTTAAATAGAAGCAGTTCCACTGCAGATCGGGGCTTGGTGAGTACCAGGGACCTCAGGGTTCTCTCTGAAGCCCAGTGTCTATCGAGACAACTCTTCTACTGGGAAGAAGACTGTAAATGCCTTGGGGGTGAGTGGTATCAGTTTTCCTTTTACAGCTCAGCACAGGCGGCTGGTCTGAACTGAAACTGTGGGTGCCTGTCTACTGTCTTCATCCACATAATCAAGTTTACATTTCAAACCATCTTAGGAAACAACATGCATTTTTTTTTTTTTTTTTTTTTTTTATAACTTGGAAATTTTAACAGAGTTTCCATTTCAAATTTTGCTTAACCCTGAGATATCCCAATGTCTGTCTCTGGCTTACCCACACAGATTGACAAGGCACACAGTGCCCCATAGTTGCTGGTGAACTGAAGGGAAGACTGTTCTCCCAGTCTATCCAGCTTCAGTGACACACATACCAATCCCTATGCCTTTTATTGGTTAAAAATAAAAGAACAGGGTGCTGTGGGTTTGGAATTCTGTAGAGATACACTGACATAGAGATGCCTACTTAAGCAATTATCTTCTTAATAGTTTCTATAGGATATGTTCATACAGATAGAGGGATAAATAAAAATGTGAGTTCAAATCTGAGATTGTGTCAGGAGGTAGTGTGTGCACCTCAGACTTAGTCATCATGCATGTTACCTAAACCACCAACCAAAGAGTATACACATGGAGGGACCCATGGCTCCAGCACTGTATGTAACAGAGGATAGCCTTGTCGGGCATCAATGGGAGGGGAGGCCCTTGGTCCTATGGAGGCTTGATGGCCCAGTGTAGGGGAATGCTAGGGTTGGTGAGGTGATCGTGGGTGGGTGGGGGAGCATCCTCATTGAAGCAGGGGGGAGGGGGAAAGGGGGGAGGTTTGCAGAGGAGGAACTGGGAAGGTGAATAATATTTGAAATGTAAATAAATAAAATATCCAATTAAAAAAAAATGATGAGCTGGGCGGTGGTGGCGCACGCCTTTAATCCCGCACTTGGGAGGCAGAGGCAGGCGGATTTCTGAGTTCGAGGACAGCCTGGTCTACAGAGTGAGTTCCAGGACAGCCAGGACTACACAAAGAAACCTTGTCTCAAAAAAACAAAAAAAAAAAAGATGAAGCTGCAATAAACATCACATGTGAGCTTTAAAATGTGAAAAAAGAAAAGAAATGTACAGGAAAGACCATTAGACAAACCTGCATGGGGACCAGAAAGAAGATAATTTTGTCTGTGGCCTGAGTGATAAGATACTTCCCTGAGTGTCTGGTGGTGATGTACATACACACTGGTGTGCTCTTGGAGTGTCTGGTGGTGACATACATACACACTGGTGTGCTCTTACTTGCTAATCTCAAGAGTATGCATTCCATATCGACTTTCAATGATGTACTTTCCCGAGTTCGCATGGACATTTATAGGCACCTGGTTCTTATACCTGAAAGGTAACAGAAACAAGATTAACAAATTAAAGAATAATTAACTGCATGATCTCTCCTCTTCTTCTTCTCTCTCTCTCTCTCTGCCTCTGTCTCTTTCTCTCTCTGTCTCTTGCCTTCAGTGTTTGTGTCTTACTCCCCCCCCAAACACACACATACACACACACACACATACACACACACACACACACACACACACACACACACACACACACACATTGTTCTTGTAACTGAAGCACAATAATTCTATCTACTGAAAAAGGAAAAAAAAAAAAGCACAAATTAACCAAGCTCAACTAAACTCACCAGGACTACAATACAACCTTTCAAGGCACTTTCTCCTCTTCATTAAAGTTTGTATGAATATGTGAACCAGTCAGAATATGTGCGCATCTCATGTACGTAACAGTAATGAAAAGCTAGTGATGAAATAGTAAATAAAGTAGTGATTCATTTATATAAACTAGGAAAACATTAAACCACCAACCAAAGAGCTTGCACAGGCTGGACCTAAGCCTCCTACACACTTGTAGCAGATGTGCAGCTTGGTCTTCATGTGGGTCCCCTAACAATTGGTGCGGGGTCTGTCTCTGACTCCATTGCCTGCCCTTGGATCCCCTTCCCCTGGGCTGGGCTGCCTTGTCTGGCCATAGTGGGAGAGGATGTACTTAGTCCTGCTGCAGTTTAGCCTGCCAGGGTGGGTCCCAGGTTCTCAACAGCCACATGGTGCCACATGAGGCTGACCTACTCAAACCTTTTATTTATTTATTTATTTATTTATTTATTTATTTATTTATTTGAAGAGAAGAGGAGGAGAACCAGCAGCAACCCATGGGCAGGCCTCCCCTTCTCTAGAAGGAGAAGGGGCAAGGCGGGAAGAGTTGAAAAAGGAGGGTTGAAATTAGAATGTAAAATGAATGAATGAATTAAAAATAAATAAATAAATAAATAAATAAATAAATAAATAAATAGTAGGGAAACAGAATGGCTCATTGACACTGTCAAAGTCAAGATGGTGATTTTCTGCAGTGGGCACATGGCTTGAAGGAGGTGTCTTGGGTGCTAAATATACTTGGGCTCCATTTGAGTGCTGGTATATACATGGATATATCTAGTCCAAAATAAACTCATTCAAACTCTTCCTTTACATATAACATACATTTCTTTGTATAAATGTTATTCAACAATAACAACAAAGTTGACTATAGTAAGACAGAATGAAATCTTTGTGTTGGGGCTTTTTGGTGTTGGCTCTCTCTGTGGGAGGAAAGCACAATATTCCTCCTACTGGCATTCTCGCATTAAGAACAATGTCACTGTATAGAAAGGCCATTATACTCCAGCGACTTGGTTTTTGTCATAGTAAGAATGACTTTTGCCTGAGGATAACCTCAGATCATGACAGAAGACTATCGACTGTCCAGTCCTGTTTGCTGCTTGCTGCCCTCAGAGAAGGTAGGCCACACAGAAGGGCTTTGTGGGACACTGACTTCCATTCTGTCAGTGGTACCTGATCTTCTCAAGACCCCACGTTCTCAACACCAGTGCTATGGTGCCACATGAGGTTTATCTACTCAAATCTAAAAAAAAAAAAAAAAACTCTTAAAAAGAAGAGAGGAAGGGCTGGAGAGATGGCTCAGAGGTTAAGGGCACTGTCTGCTCTTCTAGAAGTCCTGAGTTCAATTCCCACCAACCATATGGTGGCTCATAGCCAACTATAGTGGAACATGGTGCCCTCTTTTGACCTGCAGGTGTACATGCAGGCAGACAGCTGTATGCTGTATACATAATAAATAAATAAACCTTTAAAGAGAGAGGGGGAAGGAGAAGCAGAAGCAAAGGATCTCTTGCTTCCCTTTCAGATAAACTACCTCATGTCTCATGTGTGCAGGTAAAACTAATAATATAACTAACAATAAAATTAATAAGCACAGATGGCAAAGGATTCCCTGCTCTGTGTATATACAGCATCAGGAAATCCAGACCTCACAAACAAAAAATGAGAGGACAGTATTTAATCTCACTCCCAATGACTAGAGCATAGAGACATCAAGGAATTCATCCTGGTCATAAAGGCGGGCACAGGAGAGCTGGGATTTGAACCAGGATGCCTGGCTCCTGACTCATGTGACTCTTTCATGTTTTAGTTTTCTCTATGTGGCTGCCTTTCATTACTTTAGACTTCTGAAATGATGAACAGAAGATGGGGAGGAGGAGAGTGGTACAAAGGAAGAGAAAAATGTTGCTTTCAGTTAACTCTTTCACCCCAACTTTGTCCTCTGAAGATTCACATTTTGGATGGTTGGTCCCCGGTGTTGTAGCATTCTGAGGTAGTGAAATCTTTAGTGGGGAGGGTCTTGGATTATTGGGCACCTTGTAGTGCATCGTTAATTCCAAGCTACTAAGCTACTGTACAAGAGCAAGCCCTCTCTGTTTTCTGTATCAGTGTGTCATTTTTCCCTCTGGCAATGCTTGCTTTCTGCGATTCCACTTGCCATGGTGTGTCACTGCCAAGAAGTGCCTCATAAGAGCTTGCATGCTGTTCAAAACTGTTAAATAAATCTACCTTTGTGTAAGTAGCCTCAGGTATTCTGATATATAAATAGAAATCTAATATAATTCCTAATATAAGTCACACAGTTCGTTTTTCTTCTTTTTATGTGTACATATGAGTGATATGATATATGTGCATGCCTATGTGTGATCTGGTACATGTTCATGTAGAAACCTGAGGTTGAAATCAGCAATTTTCCTCAATTGTTTTTCCATCCTTTTCCTTGGAGCAGGGCCTCTCAATCAAACCCAGAGCTCAATGATATGGCTAGTCTAGAAACCAGCTTGCTTTGGGGAGCCCCTATCTCTGCTTTCTAAGGCTTTCCATGACCAGGCATTTATATGGGTTCTCAGGAGCTGAACCCTGGTTCTCTTGCTCGCATGGTTTGCACCATTTCCAAAGCCCCTACACATTTCTGTTGCTCTATCATTCTCATTTCCCACGTAGCTAAACTGCAACCCAGCTGTCAAGACTCATGTGAGATGCCAAGTCTTTGACCCTCCTCTTTACAAGTCTTACAAATTATGAACTGTTTTCATCTCTGGTTACTCCCTAAATATTACATTTATCCACCTTATTGTTGAGGGGCAGTAAGATAGCTCTTAGGTAAAGGCACTTGCCAACAAACCTGATGATGACTAGAATTTGATCCCCTGATAGACTCTACATGTTAGAAGGAGAGGAACCAACTCCCCCAAGTTGTTCTCTGACATCCCCACACATGCCATGACCTGTACATGCACACATGGGCATAGACATGTGTGGGAAGCCATGGTAAGGCCTTACTCTTGGCAAACACTCACCCTTGGCTCTCCTATCTACTATTCTTCTTTCTGCTTACCTTCCATGATTCACTTGTCAGTTCTCAGAACTTCAAACAAGGCCTCATAGCAACCCACCTTAGTAACCCTTCCTCCTGATCTCTAGATTTAGCCAACATCCTGCTAGATAGATGTTTTTAGAACCCCTGGTAACAGCAAGGCTTTGTAAGAATAACTTAGACCCCACAGCTGCAGCTAGTTTCCTCCACCTGCAAAGCCCTTTCCTTTCCTACCCCTCCCCATATCCTGTTTTCAGAATATATAACCTGTGTAAACAATAAAAATTTTGCCAGCTTGATCAGACTTCTTGACTTGCTGTGCCTCATGCATTTCAGTCCTCTCCACAGGGTCTAAGGGTCCCACTTGAATATCCAGCTGGCCTGGACACACATGCATACATACACACACAGTAAATGAATGCAATTTTAAAAGTTGTGGTTGGGTCTGCATCTCTCCTACTAAGTTGCTAGTCCTTTGGTGATGGGAACCGTTTGCACGTAGCATACATTTCCTCCTGTTCCCATTCCTGAGGGAGTCACGGGTGTATCACAGATGCTCAGTGTTGGTTAAATTGAATTGAATAGAATTGTTGTATGATCAAATAGTTAAATTACAGCTTCCTTTTTTCTCAATAAAGAAATCAAGTTCTGAAAAATACAGACCTCATGTGCTGTGGGTGATTTGAATGAGTGCACATGGAAAGAGTAAGTTTCCTTCAGATCTGAAATGAAGAGGATTGTTCTAGCCCGAGAGTCACAGCTGATTGACAGGTGTGCTGTACGAATTGTTCCCCGCCCAACACACTGCTGCCTTTCTGCTTCCTGAAAGCCTGGGAGTGGCTTCAGACCATAGTATTAATACAGAGGTCTCAGCAGTCGGGACATGTGGTCAGAGGCAACTATCTGCAGCTCTTAATCTCAAAGGCTTCCATTTTCATGAGCAAAGGGGTATGCTTTCCGACTAGATAGCTTTGGGTCACCTGAGACTCAGCTGAGCACCTCCTGCTCGCTTGGGTTTTGTTGTTGTTGTAGTGGTGGTGCTGGTGGTGGCTGTGGTGGTTGGGTGTTGGGTTTGGTTTGGTTTGGTTTCCACATGCTGAAGGGTTTTCAGTAGCTCTTCTCAGCCCAAGGGGGATCAATGTGACACTAAACATTGTGTCATGTGCTGCCTGACCAAATGACTGAGCGACACTCAGCTTGGCTTCGCGTCAACAATGCTGTTCACATCTCTATAAAGTTTGAGGTAAAGCGCTATTTTGCAGCTCCCACGGTTGCTCCACCGTTCCCGCCCTGAGGTACCGCTTGGCTTAGCACCTTTGCGCTCACTTCTCCAGCTAAACATTCAAGCTCTTCCCGGGTGACCACCTGGCAAAGGAAACTGGTTTAAAATACACAACACGTGTCCGTGGAATGCTGTAGGCCTCACTGTGTCCGAGAAAGGAACTCCCGCTTACAGAAGAACTCAGCCAGAAAGTGCTCGTGTTCTTCTCTGAGGGGTTTGGGTCACTTGAGACTGTCTGTCTGCCTTTAGTATTAGGTCAGAGGGGAAAGAAGGGGTTCGGCCTGCCCCTCACCCCACACTTCACACCTTGTTGTTTCTGGAAAGTGGAATTCCAAATCAGCCAGTCACCAGCCGGCTGTGGAGAGTAATCTGCACCCTGGGATTGCTTCCCAGAGGCTTACATAGTTCATAAGGACGGCATTTCCCTAACCTTCTCATGCTGTTTCTGAAGCACTAACTAATGGGGCTCTGTGTACTTCTGGAATAACACTCTCTGTCCCTTTAATGTGCTACACACATTCTATCCTTATATACAAATGTCAGCCATGCTGCAGAGCTCGTGTCGATGGTGAGGAGAGGTGGGGAGAGTTCTTTGATGCAGTGATATTCAGTGAAACAAACATGCCCTATGATCTTCTTCCTGTCACGATGCCATGCAGGTTGAGATGACCTTACACACATTAAATCTCACAGCAAATGAGAATGCTGGTGAGAATCCAACTTAAAAAAGCAGCTACCACCCACTGTATAAAACAAGTATCTGGACAGAACCCAGAGGAAGCAGGCTTCACAGGAGCTCTAACCTGGGCAGTATCTTAGGTAGGGAGAAAGCAACACCGGCCCCAAACAAGGAGTAACTGGGACCCACTAGGACCCAGGAAGTCACTCCTGGCCTGGAACACTGGTTCATTCCTGTCAGGGCCTGAACACTGAGCAGATCTTGGGCCCCAGCTCTAACTCCAGTAGCAACACCCACCCCACACAGTTCTGATACAACCAAAATAATAGGAAAGACAGGCTCCAGTCAGAAACAGGGCAGGTAGCACTAAGGAGATCCAGATGGCAAAAAGCAAGCGCAAGAACATAAACATCAGCAACTCAGGGTACTTGGCATCATTAGAACCTAGTTCTCTCACACAAGAAAGCCCTGAATTCCCCATAGTACTAGGAAAGCAAGATTCAGATTTAAAATCACTTCTGATGATGATGATAGAGGACTTTAAGAAGGACATAAATAACACTCTCAAAGAATTTGAGAAGAACACAGGTAAACAGGTAGCAGCCCTTAAGGAGGAAACACGAAAATCCCTTAAAGAATTACAAGAGAACACAACCAAACAGGTGAAGGAATTGAACAAAACCATCCAGGACATAAAAATGGAAGTAGAAACAATAAAGAAATCACAAAGGGAGACTACCCTGGAGATAGAAAACCTAGGAAAGACATCAGGAGTCATAGATGCAAGTATCACCAACAGAATACAAGAGATAGAAGAGAGAGTCTCAGGTGCAGAAGATACCATAGAAAATATCAACACAACTGTCAAAGAAAATGCAAAATGCATAAAGTTCTTAACACAAACATCCAGGAAATCCAGGACACAATGAGAAGACCAAACCTAAGAATAATAGGTATAGATGAGAGTGAAGATTCCCAACTTAAAGGGTTAATAAATATCTTCAACAAAATTATAGAAGAAAACTTCCCTAATCTAAATAACGAGATGCCCATAAACATACAAGAAGTCTATAGATTGCCAAATAGACTAGACCAAAAAAGAAATACCTCCTGTCACATAATAATCAAAACACCAAGTGCACAAAACAAAGAAAGAATATTAAATGCAGTAAGGGAAAAAGGCCAAGTAACATATAAAGGCAGACCTATCAGAATTATACCAGACTTCTCATCAGACACTATAAAAGCTAGAAGATGCTGGACAGATGTCATACTGACGCTAAGAGATCACAAATGCCAGCCCAGGCTACTATACCCAGCAAAACTCTCAATTACCATAGATGGAGAAACCAAGATATTCCACGACAAAACCAAATTTACACAATATCTTTCCACAAACCCAGCATTACAAAGGATAATAGCAGGAAAGCTCCAATACAAGGAGGGAAATTATACCTTAGAAAGAGCAAGAAAGTAATCCTCTTCCGACAAATCCAAAAGAAGATAGCCACACAAAGATAACTTCACCTCTAATAACAAAAATAACAGGAGACAACAATCACTGTTCCTTAATATCTCTTAACATCAATGGACTCAGTTCCCCAATTAAAAGACATAGGCTAATTGACAGGATACATAAACAGGACCCAGCATTTTGCTGCATACAGGAAACCCACCTCAGTGACAAAGACAGACTTTACCTTAGAGTGAAAGGCTGGAAAACAATTTTTCAAGCAAATGGTCCTAAGAAACAAGCTGGAGTAGCCACTCTGAAATATCCAGCCCAAGAACACAAAGGGAGGGACTCATGGCTCCACCTGTATAGGCAGTGAGGGTGGTCTTGCCAGGCATCAGTGGAAGTGGATGGCCTTGGTGCCTGAAAATTTGGATTCCCTAGTGTTGGGGAATTTCGAGAGCAGGGAGGCAGGAATGGGAGGATGGTGGGAGCACACCCTCACAGTAATTGGAGGAGGGGGAATGGGGTAAGGGGTTAGGCATCAGTGGAAGTGGATAGCCTTGGTGCCTGGAAGTTTGGATTCCCTAGTTTTGGGAAATTCAAGAGCAGGGAGGCGTGAATGGGAGGATGGTGGGAGCACACCCTCATAGAAATTCCCAGAATTATATGGATTAGACATGACAGAGGCAGGCTGCCAGAAGACTACATTCCAGAATTCAAACAAACAATTATCTTGATACTAAAATTTGTTTTGGGAATTGTATATTGCAGAATACACAGCCTTGGTGTATCTACTCATCAAACAAACTGAACAGACCTACTCGAACCTCTGATGTTCTGGAATTGCAGCTGGATGCAGTAAAGACACATCGTCAGAGGCTTATCAATTTACTCTCCCCCCCCCCCCAATATCTCAACGCCCATAATCAGCTTGAAGAAGTTAATGAAGAGTTGGCGCCCCTATTCCCTGGGCTTGAGGACTGAGGTGGTTAATTATTGGGCTGTCTTTCTAGGGAAAAGTAGTGGTTTGGGTGGAGGGAGGATTAGCTAGGATTTATTGCATAGCCACAACCTATTGGTAGAAATAAGTATAATTGTTATTAAGATGAAGTTATAATTTCTTAAATGGCACAAAATTTACTTTGATTTCAAATTTAAGATTTTTGTGGGTACGAGCTTCTTATTAATATAAAAGTGAGATGAATATTGTTACTCTCATAGGCATTGTGCCTGTATGTCCAATGGACATTTAGGAATACAAGACTTAGACTCAGTCCTTCTTTAACTTTTGCAACTGATTTAAGATAGTTAGCCTGTGAGTTAAGGGCCTATAGCAAATTCATGGCTCTGAGTTTATTGTTAGGGTGTTTTCTATATTTTATTTAGAAATAGCTGAGAAGAGTTAACAGACAACAGTCCAGATTACCTTACATGAATAGTTGGTTTTTAAAACGTCAGAAGTCCACAGAATTGACATTACAAACATTTCTGTATTAATGTTCATTTTGATTAGAGAACTATCTGCTCCTGACAGCTTCCTGTCTTGGATTCTAAGAAGAAATTGAGCATCTTTGGAGTTACTTCAGTTGTGGTGAGACAGCCACTAGGCAAGAATTGCCTCTTGTCATCTACAGACAAGTCACTGTCCAGAAAAGGACACACTTGTGGAATAGTCGACTGATTATATCTGCCAAGACAGAGTAATCAGCCCTTAATAATTCTGCATCACTAAGGTCTGTCAGATGATCCTGAGCCAGAAGGTGGAAGAGCAGATGCTCCAACGTTTTGTAGTAGAGGGACTGTCCAGGTGTTCAGCGGTATCTATAAATTGGCTAAGTTTTAGAAGCTATGCTTTGTGCTTCCCATAATTTCAGTTAACTCAGTCATTCTGGATTTCTGATGGGGTTGAAGACTTATAGTCTCATAGCCAATCCTGGCTATTTACTTTGAGAGAAAAGATTTGGGAGGATGGTTTTCAGCTGACATTCGTTCTAAAGCCAAGAAAAAAGCCAGGTTCAGAACTAAGTCTTTTAGTTAGGAGGGATGATAGAGGTTCTGGTTAGTCAACAAAATGATGGATTGGGTATTGGGTCTAATTTGTACCTTATTGACACAAATTGGTATAGTTATGCCCTAATTGTATTTTAAGAGAAAAGTTTTATTTTAACAGGAAGGGTGATATGTAGGAGGAGCTAAGGTGGGAGAAGTAAGGAGAGGGAGAGGAGGAGTAAGGAGAGGAGGAGGAGAAGCTAGGTGATAAGGGGTGGGGGGGAACATGGAGGTGGATGTTCACATGTATCCGACAGTCAAAGATAGTTGATATATCTAGGTTGGGTATTGGGTTACACTTCTGATTGTATGGGCATCTTGTAATTGAGCATTACCAAACTTATAAAACCTTTGATTAACATAAAAAACAATTGTATAAAAGCTAAAAGGAGAAGGGAGGTGGGATAGGGGTTTTCTAGGGAGGGGAAATGGGGAAAGGGAATGGCATCTGAAATGTAAATAAAATATCCAATAAAAAATTTTTTAAAAAAGTATCTGGGACTACAGGGTTGGCTCAGTGGTTAAAAGAGAAAATATAGTTAAATCTAGCTTTAAAAAAAAAAAAGCCCACAACCAAAACAATGATCTCTTTTTACAAATAACATTTTTTTTTTTTTTAGGCAGGGTCTCTCAACTTCCAGCCTGGCCTTGAAGTCCTTATATAGCTGAAGTTGACTTTGAACTTCCTGTCCTCCTGTTTCCATCTCCTGAGTGGTGGGGTGGTGTTGGGAGCCGACTTTTAGCAGAAAGCGGCTAGATTATCTTTGCAGCCATCTGGAACCATATACCCTGATAAGAGATTTGGTTTTCAACAGCCTACAACAGCTGAAGCACACTCTGATATCCCACATATTTTGTTTTGCTGTTTACTGCCCCCAGCTGCAAGGCGCACGTGGTAGCCACGCCTGCAAGGCATGCGGTTCACGTGCTGTCCACGTGCTATGCAGGCCATACATGCCTGTAAGGCGCAGGTGCTATCCACGCCTGCAAGGCGCATGGTGCACGTGCTATCCACGCTATAGACGCCTGTAAGGCTTACGTCATCAACACCTGCAAGGCACGTGGCATCCACGTGCCTACAAGGCATGTGGCAAAAGCCTATAAATACCTCAGAATTCCCTTCAATGAACGAGACTTGGTATGAGACTTGAGACTTGATCAGAACCTCTGTCTTGTCTCCATTCTTTTCATCTCCTGCCCCAAGAGCCCCACTCTCTCTCGACCCGAGCACTTAGCCCCAAAGCATTGAGGCAGAGTACGGGTACCAACAGGGTGGGGCTACAGGCACTTGCCACCTTGCTCAGTGTGTTCAGTCATGGGGATAGAACCCAGAGTCTCATGCTAGGTGAGCACTCTGCCAACTGAGATACACTCCCGTCCATGAAAAGCATGTGTTTTCTTCATTCTCTATGTCTTATCATTTCATGGGAAGCAAGATGGAAACACGGTTGTCTACTCTAAGCACCAGAGGAGGTAAGGCTGCTCAGTACACAGTGTCCTTTGATCCCACACCACCAGGGGCAATCAATCTCTTCATGTTCTAACATAACCTTCCAGAATAAATGCAAATAAGACAACATAGATTATGTCTCCCACCTTTAAACCAATAGGTGTTGACAGACTGTTGTATTAAATGGTCTATTAAACATTAAGCTTTCATCTTTGCCGGGCGGTGGTGGCGCACGCCTTTAATCCCAGCACTTGGGAGGCAGAGGCAGGCGGATTTCTGAGTTCGAGGCCAGCCTGGTCTACAAAGTGAGTTCCAGGACAGCCAGGGCTACACAGAGAAACCCTGTCTCGAAAAACCAAAAAAAAAAAAAAAAAAAAAAAAAAAGCTTTCATCTTTTTTCCACAATAGAAATACCTTTCCCGTGATGGCTTGCTTCACCACCTTGGTGTACTGGCGTCCCCTGCAAACAACTTTTCTACTGAACAAGACACACAAGTAGGACACTTTCTGCTTTCAGTGTGATCTGGGAATGCCAACACATTCTGTACTTGGCCTTGCTGAGTGCTGCGTTTCTGCTGTGCATCGTTCTCTGAGTAACCTCTAAGCTCCACTTAAATAGACATGGCTGGTAATCTGAGACTGGCCAGGAGAACAGCTGCTGCCTGCTCACACTTGTTAGACCTCAGACTCCCATGACCTAACAGCAGCCAGTGGAAACTTGGAGCCAAACTGTCTTTGGAAAAGGCTCCGAGGGAACCAGAGCCCTGGTGCACATGCTTCTGAGAGCCACGGGCCCCGGACGTAGCTGCTCTCCATGAGGCAGCATGCCTGTGCCAAGCACCCTCACAAATGTATTCCTTTAAACCCCCATCTCGGGTCCCAGATTTCTCTCACATTTGTACTTGGTGTCAGTGCCAGGAAGCTGCAGTCAGGCACCAAAGAATGCTGAATGCCAACAACACGATTACCAACTACTCTGGGTCTCACCTGGTAATGAGTTCCCTGCTCTGTGAGGAAGAGGAGCCTGTGAAAAATACACAGCTTGCACCCGTGTGGTGACATAAGTTAGAATTCTAGCAGATGCTTCTTAGAAAAGGCACCACGTCCAAGAAGAGAGGCAGACTCCATAAAGAATCTCTTCCCTGAGGTGGGCTTCCTCAGGAATAAACTGGGCTTAAGTTCCAGGGGTCCTCTCTAGGAGAACCTTAAAACCACTTCAGACTACAAGACTTGTTTCTTTTTGTAATGTGGCTCTCAAATTGTAGAACTTCTTGCTCCACACTCCTGGGTTTGACCCTGTTGTCACCAAAGCCAACTGTCAGTGTGAGGACACTGATTCTCAACGTTCTACTCGCCCAGAGACAACTCTTGCTCTCAGAAGCATGGGCAGCACCTTCCCCACCAAGCCATCTTGCCAGCCCTCTCAGAAACAGAAGAACCATTTTCTTAGTTGCTCCCAGTTCTTTTGTTTGGAACGGCATTTTCCCCTGGGCACGAAAGAGAAGACTTCCGCTGGAGCATCTGACTTTTCGCTCCTGGGGGAAGTGGTTTCGTGAAGCATGAGTCTCAGTGAATGATGCCCTCTGTCAAGTAAAGGGAAAGATTCTCTTAAAGGTTAGATGGCGCAACTTTACAGTCATAAGGAAGGGTAGGGCAAAAGCAATGAAGTTCTAATTTACCTTTATATCTCAAAACTTGTAAGGGAAATTTTTTAAAAATCTATTTTTGTTGGAATATTAGAAACATTTTGTGGCATTCCTCACCTTTGTTTTAAATTATTTGCTGTCGTAATTCATAGTCATTTTTGGTATTTTGCTATTGTTGCTTTTGTTTTTACTTTTGAGGCAAGAGGGAAAGAAGTGGACACTCTCTAAGTTTTAGTTTTTTGTGTACAATACATATTCATTTGTGCATGTGTGTATATGTGTGTGTGTGTGTGTGTGTAAAAGTGTGTGTGTGTGTGTGTGTTTCTGTGTGTGTGCATATGTGAAGGCCAGATCAGCATCCAGTCTTCTTCAATTACTATTCACCATACTTTTGAGGTAAGGTCTTTCTCTGAACCTGGAGCTTCATGATTTGTTTAAATTAGAATCAGGCCTCTTCCTGTCTCCGCCTCTTCAGCTCTGGGAATACAGGAGCACCCAGCTTCCTATGTGGGTACAGGAACCCAAACCCAGGTTGTCACGTTAGCACGGCAAGCACTTAGCCAACTCTCCCACTTTTATAAAGTGATTATATGATTATAAAGTATTAAGATGTATAATCTGGGTGCAAGGACCATTTGTTCTTCCCATTCATAAAACTGTCTCGATACTTTAACTTTTGAAAACGTGTACAGACTTACAGCTACCTTTGTTGATTCTTGCATATGGCTTGCTAACTCAGACTGCTTTCTCTGGCCGCAAACCTAAGCTGGCTATCAATTCTACTAGCTTCCACAAAGAAACCATACCACGTGAGGCGAGGTTCTGGCCAGCCTGCTACGGAGCAGTGCAGCTTCACGTTCTCCTTCTCCCAAACTGTGTGAGAACGAGGTTTAATGATAAACTCGGGAGCATGAAGGAGGTGGTCTTCATTTAGCTTTCCATGGTATGCTTGGGTCTCTTCTAACTGAAAAAGCAAGCAAGTAAACAACCAGACATTTTCAAAATACTACCAAGTTAGAGTTCCTTCTAGTGCAAGCATAACAAGGAGAAGTCAAAATTTTACTTTTGCTCTGTTTTGTTTTGTTTTGTTTTTTTGAGATAGATTCTTATGTAGTCTAGGCCGGCCTGGAACTCACTTTATAATCAAGGATGGCTTTACACTTCTGATCGTCATGATTCTACATTATAAATGCAAGGATTACAGGCACCCACCATCATGCCCCAGTTTACAGCTTGGTGGGGATTCAACCTGTGGCTTTATGTGTTATGCAAGCAGGATCAACTTACTACATTCTCAAAACTAATTTTTACATTTTGATCCTTATTTTTACAGTTGGGTAAAATAATTTCTGATTTTAAAAGGGGGTTGGTTATTTAAAATCCTAAGATTGAGCAATGTCCTTAGGGTGGATTTCTAAAGTACCTTCAGAAACATTCTTAAATCTTTCAGATCCACAATTCCGTGACGTTCAAGCTCCAAAGCTTGCTTTTACTTGACCCACATATTCTAGTGGCTTCTCTCCTTGTTCCCGTTAGCCTTGTTTCCTGATGCCACAGAGTTCTGCCCTTGAAACAAACTAGTCTATTTATACACATGTGCTCACAGTCAGCCTGGGAGACACATTTCCACTCTTATAAGTAGCCTGAAATTAGCCCCTTACTGTTTTCCTCAGTGACAGCTCTTCCGCCTTTTCTCGGATTGCAATGTTCCTCGACTTCTTTTCAAACGTTTCTTCTTGCTGAAAGGTGGACGTGGTCTGCTTGGAGGCTGTGGCCTGCTTGGAGGCTGTGGTCTGCTTGGAGGCTGCAATTGCTTCTTCACTCGCAAGAAGAGTCCTCTGAGCTATGTAAGCAGCAGCCTCTTTAATTCTTTCTTCTTCTGAGTCTCTGATTCCACCCATATGTACTTGCCTGAAACAATGGAACAGTGTGACAATTACAAGCTTACCCAGTTTCATTGAACTCAAGAAGGGGCTCTCATACCCATAGATAACCCTGGTATGATGGCTCAGTGGGTAGGAGCACTTGCAGAGGGCCCTGGTTCGGTTCCCACCTTCCATGTGTTGACTCATACCCTTCTATAGCTCCAATCCCCTAGGGGTCCACTGCCCTGTCCTGACCTCCAGGAGCACTGCGTGAAGGTGGTACACTTACATACAAGCAAGCAAAAATATTCATACATGTAAAACAAAAACAAAAAAATCTTTCATGACATCCTAGTAAATCAGTCTCTTTATTACAGAAGAAAGTATCTTCCTTTAACATTAAGAGTGACAAGAGTAATGGTTCCTATGTGGTTCTGGTGCCTTTCGTGTATGGTACTTCATTCCATCCAAACAAAAGCCCACACGGTAAACACTGTCAGATAAGACTTAAAGACGTTAAGTAAACTGCCTAAGGAATTTTATCAGTCAACTCAGTGTGTTTACAGTAAAAGATGAAGTTATGAATTTTTTTCCAGAGCTGCCGTGTGTGTAAACTTGTCCTAACGCCACACAAGACTCTGGTGCATAGTAGGTCTCTCTAGTACCCCATCTGGTGCATACTAGGTCTCTCTAGTACCCAAACATTGTATAGTTCGGGATTTTAACATACATAACTATAAAAATTATTGTCAGCGTATACTAATTCTGCAAAGTAACTTTGTTGTTGACATTGTACACATATACATTGCATATATTTTGATCATGATTGTGCCTCTAGGGCTCTTTCTTACTCTCCTCCCTTCACCCTTCCACATCCTCATCGTCTTTACACTTTACAGCTATGAGTCTCTTTTACTTTATATGAATTGGTATTAAACAGTATTTAATCACTCATACCTAAGGCTCTACTTCCCATGTCAACTGACCAGATAAACAGTGTTCTGGCCTAACCACTCTCTTTTGACATGTATCCTATGTATATGACAAAGGCATCTGAAAATGGAATGCCTTGATTTCAATGACCCCATCTTTCTCAGTGTGGGCTCCAGGCTTCCTATGTCCTTTGTAAACCAATATATAGTGAGAGCTCAATGAATGGTAGCTACCATTGACTCCTTGCTTATAATAATTACACGCAGGAAGAGAAAGTGCACACACCGTCCAGAGTAAAGAGGCACCATGTAGTTGCCTGGCAGGTTTCTAGTCTCCTCTCCAGACAGAAGGCTCCGCTTGGCTCTCTTTGTTTGGGGGCTCAACTTTGATGAATAATCTTCTAATAGCAGACTGGAATCTGTAAGTCTGAAATAAGATGCCTACTGTTAGATAGAACACAAACTGCATTTAAGATATTCCAAGGGTTGACAAAGCGGGGGCAGGAGTCCTAACCTAGGGGGATTTCCCCAGAACCTTGGATCTCTACTGTTTTTATATTTATCCTTTAGAAATGAATAAAAGTTAGAAGGGTTACAGATATGTAAATGTACTCTAGACAGACACCAAGAAAACGATGGTAACAGAGATTTCATGGCTTTTCCCCTCAACATTTCAGGAAAAAGAGATGATGATATTTTCAAATAGCCTTTTGTAGTTAAGATAGTATTTGAAATGTAGGCAGTCTGCAGTGATTTGATGTGCTAGGAAGTGGGGGGGACAATACCCAGAGTAGGTCCCCCTCTTTTCAAAGAAGTGGAGGAAGGAATGGGGGAGGATCTGATGAGGGGGTACTGGGAGGAGAGGGGGGATTGATATTGGAATATAAAATGAATAATTTTTAAACTACTTATATACATACATATATGCATGTATTTATATACACATATGTACAAATATGTGAAATATAAAGGGTCTGTGATATTTTTTCAAATATAAGTATTTTTTTAAAGACATTTAGGCAGTCTATATAAATGCGTTTCTTTTTGCAGTGTTAGGAATCAAACCCAGGGCCTTGAGCACATAGGCAAACATATAAATGGTTTTGATACATTTTGTATTCAAGTCTTTTTAGAACATAATGGGAAATGGACAGTTCCCACACAGGGGTCCTGAGCTAATCTGACGCAAACCCCTAAGCACTCACTGTGAGAACTTCGCATACTTCAGGCACATTCCAGCAGGTGAGGAGACCCTGAACTCATCAACTAAGCCTCATTACATGGCACTGGTGTTGAATGATACAGGAGCCCTGGGGTCAGTTCTATTTGACTGTGTACACTGAGGCAAGTAAGGGGGTAGTTCATGTTTGAATAAGTGAAAAACTTCACTAGGGAAATGGGAGACAATAGAGACAAACTAAAAATATAACCTTAACTTATGCAGTTGTTGAATTAGATAAAATGTATTTTTCATACAGACAGTTTGATGAACTCAAGTACATAGATCCCAAGAACCAATGTGTAAATTGGAGACTAAAAACTCCCTGTTGACTACGGTGATGAGGGATGTCAACAACAGGTGGTTGTGTGGGAATTCTCTGTCCTTAATTTTCTCCTGTGGACTTCACCTCTAAAAGATAATGAGATTTTTAAAGCTCCTGGTCTGGAGAATTCTTGAAAAGAAGGTGAAGCCTGTGAGTGGTTATCTCTCAGGAAATATCAAGCTGTCCAATAAAAATTATTCAAGCCTCGGCTGTTGCCTAATGTTTAAAAAACCCTTTGGAGATTCTGGAGAGAAGGCTGTGCCATTAAGAGCACCTACTGCAAGCCAGGTGGTGGTGGTGCACGCCTTTAATCTCAGAACTCAGAAGGCAGAGGCAGGAGAATCTCTTGAGTTTGAGACCAGTCTGTTCTACAGAGCTAGTACAAAGACAGCCAGGACCACTCAGAGAAACCATGTCTTGAAAAATAAATAAAAAGAAAGAAAGAAAGAAAGAAAGAGAGAGAGAGAGAGAGAGAGAGAGAGAAAGAAAGAAAGAAAGAGAGAGAGAAAGAAAAAGGAGAGAGAAAGAAAAAGGAGAGAGAAAGAAAAAGGAAAGAGAGGGAAGAAAGGAAGGAGAGAGAAGGAGAAAGAGAGAGAGAGAGAAGGAGAGAGAGAGAGAGAGAGAGAGAGAGAGAGAGAGAGAGAGAGGACATTTACTGCTCTTGTAGAGAAGAGAACTGGGGTTCATCTATCAACACTCAGGTGGTAGCTCTCACTACCATCTGTACCTCTAGTTCAGGAGATCTAACACCCTCTGGCCTTTGAGAGCACTTGTGTACACATGGTGCACATAGACTTAAGCAGGCACACACACACACCACACACACACACATACACAAGGGATCAATAATTGTTTTTTCTTTCTTGTTTTGTTTTGTTTTGAGACAGGGTTTCTCTGTGTAGCCCTGGCTGTCCTGGAACTCACTCTGTAGACCAGGCTGGCCTCGAACTCAGAAATCTGCCTGCTTCTGCTTCCCAAGTGCTGGGGTTAAAGGTGTCCGCCACCACTGCCCGGCTCAATAATTGTTTTTTTTTTTTTTTTTAACATTTATAAAAGCAAAAAGAATTACCTATATCAAAAGCAGAACATGGGCCAAGCATGCACACAGTATAAAGGAGTTAACACGGAAAGCACGTAGCACTGTATAAAACAGTAAAGGTCTCGGATTTACAGGGTGCACAGGGGCCCAGTTTCTGAGGAGACATTAAGTACAAACCCATGAATGAGTACGTGTGCACCTTGTCTATTAACTGTGTTATGTGTGCAGGGTGGGCTATTGCCATTGAGCCCCTGGTGAGATCACGTGGAAGTGTCACACACCTTGTCCTCTCCCACTCTGCGACTCGGGGTGATAGCTAGCTCATTTCTTCGGAATGGTTTTCACGCTAAAGGTTAGAACCTTGAAGTTGAGCTCGTGGATTGCTTACCAATTGGAAGCCAGAGTGAAATTTGTCCCTGGTTGACTGTTCCAGCAAAAGGAGTGCATTTTATACCTCAGGTCACAAAGTACAGCCTGTGCTCATACAGGCCTAAGTTTAAAGTGGGATTTGCTTCTACCTCTTTACTCCATTGCTATGCAAAACAAACCATGGTCTCAAGTGTATCGCTGCTTTCCTTGAGAAGAGTGGGATTTTCTCATTAGTCTTCTATTCATTATTGTTTCTATGAGAAAATCTTTGCAAACTAACTTTTCAATGTTCCATTGCAATAGAAGTTAGGATACCCCATTATATTATTATTACATTATATTATTGTTTGTTTGTTTTTCCTAGAAGACAAATATGAATTTATTATATAGGATACACCCCAAATACGATTATTCTACTCTCACAGGTGAATCATAGTAGCTGATTTTAATACTTATATTAGATGCTAAAGATTGGTGGCAACAGCATTTGCTCCCATTTAATATTTTATCTCGAAAAAATACTTAATAAAAAGTACTATGTTGCTATATGTTATGCAACATTATGTAGGAAGTACAAGATTGCTACATTTTTATCCTTTCTAAATTTTATTCAACTCATTGTTTCTTTTTTTTTTTTTTAATCTGAGACAACGTCTCACTATGTATCCCTGGCTGTCCTGGAACACTCTGTAAACCAAGCTAGCCCAGAACTCAGAGATCTGCCTGCCTCTGCATTCTGAGTACTGTAATAAAAGCATATGCTACCATAACTCATTAAGTTATTGTTTCTTATAAGGTGTGTGAAGTAGATATTAAATAACCATTTGAATAGTGACTTAGTAATGTCAAGTTATTTGCTGATTGATTAATTAATTGATTGATTGATTGAGATAGGGTCCTGATAGATAGCTCAGGTTAGCCCAGTCTCATGGTGATCCTCCTATTTTTTCCTCCCAAATATTGAGATTACAGGTGCATGCAACTATGTCCATGCTTCCAAATTATCTACTGAAACTAGAAAACAAAACTAAATTAGGAACATGTTTTTTGACGAACCATGTAATAATTAGTGCAATTATTTTAAAAGAATAGCAGTCTACTTCGTCATGATTCATGAAACCAAAGTCTAGCATTTTATACATGAAATCTTAAGCTGGAAAGTGATTCTGGAAGAGTAACCCAGAACTGTTCCTGTCTGAAAGAACTGCAGGGACAGAAATAGAGAAGAGTCTGAGGAAAAGGAGGTCCAGCGACAGGCCCAAATTGGGATCCAGCTCAAGGGGAGGCCCCAAGGCCCGACACTATTACTGAGGCTATGGTGTGCTCACAAAAAGAGGCCTATCATGACTGACCTCTGAAAAACCCAACAAGCAGCTGAAAGGGTCAAATGCAGATATTTACACCCAACCAATGGACAGAAGGTGCTGACCCCTGTGGTTGAATTAGGGGAAAGCTGGAAGGAGCTGAGGAGAAGGGCGGCCCTATAGGAAGAGCAGCAGACTCAACTAACCTGGACTCCTGAGATCTCTCAGACACAAAGTGAGATGATACACTTATCACCAGCTAATATGAGGCTCCCAACACATATATAGCAGAGGACTGCTGGGTCTGGGTTCAGTCAGAGAACATGCACCTAACCTTCAAGAGACTTGAGGCCCCAGGGAGTGGGGAGGTCTGGTGGAGTGGGAGTCGGGGTGGAGACATCCTCTTGGACACAGAGGTAGGGGAGAGCAGGGGGCAGTATGTGGAATAAAGTCTGAACTATAAAAAAAAAATGATTAAAAATAAATTTTTAAAAAAGGAAGAAAGATGTAGTTGCTTAAAATTATGTTGTTAATTATCACATGACTTGTGGAAATTGTTCTGGTTTCCTGAAATAGATGGGTACGAGAATGCTAAATGAGCATGTACTTTCTGGAAAATACTCTGTCAAGAAAAACAGTGCGGTGTGGGCTACTTTTGCTGCCTTTGCCTTGGACTCAGGGTTGTGAACTCTTAGGTGCTCAAGGCTGTACTGCGTTGCTGGCTTCTCCGCTGTCTTTCCCACTGAAGAGTGAGTGATCTTAGCAACTTTTGGATCCTCAGCACTGATTCTACACTTGGTGTTCAGTAAATGCTTACTGGTGTGAAATCAAATTTCTACTCCTGTGAGCAGACCCTGACTGTGAGTTTTAATAGCCGAAGAGCTATTTAAAAAGAGCAATGCAGGCACCTGGGAGATGGCTCAGGTGATAACGTGTTTGACATGCCAGCATTGAGGCCCTGCGTTCACTCCCATGTTATAAAGCTCCCATGTTATAAAGCTAAGTGCAACAATGTATATTCCTAATCCCAAAGCTTGAGGGGCAGACAGGAAGACCCTAAGGCTCACTGGC